>NW_015114196.1:66913-127596 GCF_001443285.1 Poecilia latipinna | reverse complement strand
GCATCAGCAGGTTGGGGGCATCAGCAGCGTGGGGGCATCAGCAGGTTGGGGGCATCAGCAGCGTGGGGGCATCAGCAGGGTGGGGGGCATCAGCAGTGGGGGGGGCATCAGCAGGGTGGGGGGCATCAGCAGGGCAGGTTTGAGCTTTATGATCTTCAATAGATGCAAAAGGTCAAAGAGCAGCAGTTCTGATGTTTTATTCAGCAGCATTTCTTTGCCAGGCCTCCATGCTGCCACATTCTGGTTGTGTTGTGGAGGATTTATTGATTTGGTGTCAGACATGCAGTGATACCATCAAAAATACATTAAAAAAGAGAAAAGGCAAGTCTCATGAGAGGTTAGGTTGGCAGTCTTAGTATGGCCTCGTTTCGTTCTGCTTGTCGACTTTCATGACGTTTTTTGCTCTCTGCACTCGTCAGCTGATGTAACTGGGGCTGCAACTGACAATTATTTCAGTTATCTATTAATCTATTGATTGTTCCGACGATTAAACGGTCACATTTTTCATTTTGTACAATATTAAAAATCCTTTAAAAGATAAAACAAATAATTAAATTCCTCTTTAAATGAAAAAAAAAAAAAACATTTATTGCCTAAACTGCAATAATAACAATCCTTTTGTAGCAAAGGAGCCGTCTGCTGCTACAGAAAAATAAACATGTGAAAAGCTCAGGACTAATATCAATACTGTGTAGGACTGATCTGCTGATTATTAATTTTTATTAATTACTGCAAAAAGTGTTTTAACCAGGTGAAGCCAGATCTGTTCCACATGAAGAGTTCTGGGTGGAAGACACTTACAGACAAAGGTTTTTTAATATTAAATGCAAAATATATATATGTTTTGTAACTTTTTGGCCGAGTTACCTCTCTGAGAATGTTGTTCTTTCAGTAATTTACCTTTTTCTCAGTCAATTTACTTTATTTAACTATTAATCCATAACTAAATTAGCTGACAATTATTGACATAATCGATTCATCACGACGAATCTGATTAATCGTTTCAGCCCTAGATGTAACTTTCACTTCATTACATTCTGGTTTTCCCATCCAGGGTACAAACATCGCGGCTGGTCGGGCCATTGGGGTCGCTGTGGCAACGGGGGTGCAGACAGAGATCGGGAAAATCCGGGATGAGATGGCCGCCACCGACCCTGAAAGAACCCCTCTGCAGCAGAAACTGGACCAGTTTGGGGAGCAGCTGTCAAAGGTAAAATCCCTTCTCTGTTGAGATTTTAACGCTACGCTAGGGAACCTGTAGCGTAACGACACGTCGTCCTCCTTCCTGCGATCTGCAGGTCATCAGCGTTATTTGCGTGGCAGTGTGGGCCATTAACGTCGGACACTTCAGCGACCCGGTTCACGGAGGCAGCTGGTTCAGAGGAGCTATTTACTATTTCAAGATTGCCGTCGCGTTGGCTGTAGCTGCCATTCCAGAAGGTAAAGTCACAAAAAACAACTTTGGTTTTACACTTGAACACTATATTTTCACTGTTCCTGCCTTACTGCTGGAGTTATTTTCATGCTTTTGCATGAACACAGTGCAGGCATGAGATAAGAAACTAGGCCAGAACCCAGTGACCCACCTTCTTTGAGAATGACGCATAAAACTGCTTTATTTAGGTCTGAACTACAAACTGGGTATGAAGCGGGTCACTTTTTTTCATTCCCAGGCCTTCCAGCTGTCATCACTACATGCCTGGCGCTAGGTACTCGAAGGATGGCCAGGAAAAATGCTATCGTCCGCAGCCTGCCGTCAGTGGAGACGCTGGGATGCACCTCTGTTATATGCTCAGACAAAACAGGAACTCTGACTACCAACCAGATGTCTGTGTGCAGGGTGAGCTGTGGGAGGAAATGACATTCACCTCAGATTTACCTTTTCTGGAACAAACGTTTCTAGTCACTAATGAAAAACAAATAATTTGTCTTAATAGTAAAACATCTAGTTCAATTAGTAAATAGTATTCATCAGTTTCAAAAAGTGTGGTTTGTGTCCGATAGTCAAACATCGGTTCTGCTAACTCTAAAGCACTAATCGTAATGCCTGGTCCCGCTAATGCTAACACGCTAATCATAAACACGTGTTCCACTAACGCGCTAATCATAAATAATAGCTTTGCTAACGGTCAGGCATAAATCACATATCTTTGTTCCATAAACATTAACAATTTAATGTTTATGATTAAATTGCTAATCTTAAACATTAGTTCTTCTACTGCTAAAACAAAACACCAACATGGTATTTCGCAAAAGCTATTGCTAAAGCGCTAACTTCATTTCAAATTATACCTGCCCTTGAAAGATTACAACTCTCAAGCTCCTATTTCATTTTAGCACAATAATGTCCATATGTAGATACAGTATTTATGCTTACAGTATATCTTGTCCTCATGTGTCAATGTTTTATTTTGTTCCTGTGTTTCCTGTTTGAAATGAAGATATTTGGAAAAACAGAGAGAACATGAGGAAAGGAGCAGTCATCACCCCCTTCAAAATAAGAGCATGTTGTAAATGACAAACTGCTCAATAACCAAAACTTTAACACAGACGTCAAAATTTATTTACCAGAAATTTACAAAATAGCCAAGTAAATTAGCAGTTTAGAGTTTATCTGGTAATTTTGATTTAGGGGAAGCTAAATGTGCTAAAATTTATTTTAGATAAAGAAAATTACTTATCTTTATTTATGTCATTATTTTGTAGGAATCTGCTTTCAGTTTGACTTTAAATGTTTTTGCTGTCCAAAGCACTGAATTTTGTTGCTAGTGTTTGATTTGTAAAAGTAATTTAAAGTGCAAAACATTCATCTACAGACACTGTAACATTAAAGCTATATTCTCTCACTGATTCATTAAAAATTAAAGTTCATCAAATGCAGTGTTGCCGATGCAAATGTCCAACCAAAGACGATCACTAACTGTTTTTGCTCTTTTTAGCTCAGTAATCATGATTTCAGTGTGAAACAAAGTAAAAATGATTTTTTTTTTACCGTTTCCGTAAAAGGCCCTCTGATTTACATACGTTCTTCTAACGTGACTGAATTAATAAACTACTCCAATGTCTGTTCTGTGCATGTAATTAGATGTTCATAGTAGAGAGTGCATCAGAGGAGCGTTGCAGCCTGAACGAGTTTACTGTGACTGGATCTACTTATGCCCCTGAGGGGGAAGTGTGAGTGTTTTTAACCTTTAACTCTTTCATTAACTTGTGTGTGTTGAGTCGGTTATTAATGAAATAACACTTCCTTACTTTTCACCCTCCTTGTTCTTCTGGCTTTAATAGTTTTTTCTCCTCGTCTCTGCAGTTACAAGGATGGCTCAGTGGTGAAATGCAGTCAGTATGATGGCCTGGTGGAGATGGCCACCATCTGTGCTCTGTGCAATGACTCATCCCTAGACTACAATGAGGTAAAACATGCTAACATGGAAACAGCTCCTGCTGTCACCAAACCCTCAGTTAAGGCCTGTCTCTGCTTCTCCTCCTGGGCTCCAGGCAAAGGGTGTGTATGAGAAAGTTGGTGAGGCGACAGAGACTGCCCTCTGCTGTCTGGTGGAGAAAATGAACGTGTTTGATGTGGATCTGAAAGGACTGAGCCATGCTGAGAGAGCTACAGCCTGTTGTTCTGTAAGTGTGTGAAGCTCTGATAGATCAATATTTACACCTGACCAGAAAAGCATAAAAGAAGAGGGAGAGAGAGGCCTGTGTCATCTGGTTAGGTGACCTTTTATGCTTCCTTAAACAGGTTAGGATAGTCCTATAGAAAACATGTTCATTACACTTTTTGCACAAACTCATTCTCAGATGATCAGATTTTAGTCTGCTCAGTTCTGTCTTTCAGATTGAGCTTTTTTAGACTGTCTTGTCACTTTAAATCCAAATAAGCTCCTGTTGGCCACACCCCCCAACTCCACATTTGCACTCATACTTGAAAATGGCTGCAATCAAATGCGTAACTATCCTACTGTACATCTTTGAAAAGCAGAAGTAGAGCCTTCTGCACAAACAATCAACTTCAATGCAGAAAGTGGTTAGATGATAAGTCAACAACAAAACACTTGTCATTTTCCAGCAGTCATTGTATGGCGGTAAAACTACCAGACAAAATGAGCTGAAGCTAGGCTGTGGTTGCTAGGTAACACGCTGGGCGTCACTAGGGTTGCTAGGTAACAGCAAATGCTCAGTCAAATGTGACTCAACAACTGGAAGGTTTTTGACACACTTCATTTGTCAGTTATCAAAAAACATAAAAAACTTATTGCCAAAAATTTACCAGATGGATTTTTTAAGCGCTTGTTTTTCTGAGCAGTTGAGACCCAAATGGAAGGAAAAAAATTACAAAATGTGACTTTTGCATCAAAAGTCCTGTTTAAGCTCTGAAAAATACCTATGTGTCTCAATTGATTGGTTAATTTTTTTTAATCATAACTATTCTGCACTAATGAAGACAAGACAAACTTCCACCACAACACTCTTAGTTAAGCGCAATTTGGAGAGACCAGTTAATCCAACTGTCATGATTTTAGACCTGGAGAAAACTCACGTATGCACAGGGAGAACATTCATTACACCACAGGAATATAAAGTCTGATAAATGAAGTTTTTTCTCCATGTTGTTTGTTCAATGAGAGCATTTTTTCCACTCTTTCTCTCTTTACGACTTCCTTCCAGGTGATTAAACAGCTGATGAAGAAGGAGTTGACACTGGAGTTTTCCAGAGACAGAAAGTCCATGTCTGTTTTCTGTTTCTCCAACAAACACACCCAGTCTGCCTCCGGAGCCAAGATGTTTGTAAAGGTGAGCGACACCTCAAGGATTCCAGCTTCTAGGTGTCAATATGTTAATACAACTGAAATAAGGCAAAACTCATTTACTTGGTAAGATTTAGTATTTTTGCAGTGCATCTGCTGCCTGTAAAGACGTGGGCATGTTGGTCTCATTTCCTCAGGGCGCTCCAGAGAGCCTGTTGGAGCGCTGCAACCACGTCCGTGTCAGCGGTTCCGGTCGTGTTCCTCTGAGCCCGGCTGTTCGAGAGCAGCTCCAGTCCACCATTCGGGGCTGGGGTTCTGGACGGGACATGCTGCGCTGCCTCGCCATGGCAACCAGGGACTCACCGCCTGAAATTCGCTCCCTCAACCTGGAGAACACGGCAACCTTCACTGACTATGAGGTTCTGATGATAGACTAGACCAGAAGAGTCCAAACGTTTTGTCACGTCAGCTCAAAGCTACGATATTAACAATATAATTTTTAAAAACTAGAATCACCAAAATGTTGTTGTGATAAACTGAAGATTAACTATTTTAATTATACAAAAAATAATAAACCAATTGTTATGATCCAGTAATTATTATTATATAAATATACAATAATATATATAATTTTTTACAGTTTTTTTTTTCACTATTATATATATTTTTTGTTTATTCCTTAGCAATCAAATCAGAATCTATGTCAGTCTTTGAACACATGTTCTGTATTTAGCTAAGTTTTAATACAGCTGTTAAAAGCAAACGTATAAGTCAATGAGTAGATGTGGTCCTAGTTACCATGGCAACAGAAGAAAATCAGACGCTTAGAGTGTATGATTACTTAAAAAAATAAGTAGAATTGAATTTAAAACTTGTAGTTTTGTCCTAATTTATATAACTTATTCTTGAACTGTGGTCTGAGGGGGCCACAGAAAAATCAGTCCACGGACCACAAATGGCCCACAGACCCCACTTTGAACACCCATGGTCTTGATTGCACTCTAGGTCTATTTTTAACTTTTTTTTATAGTTGCTGTATGATTCTACATGTTATGTGAAATTAAAAAGTCCTTCTGTTTGTGACCCACCTCAGTCGGACCTGACCTTTGTGGGCTGTGTGGGGATGCTGGACCCCCCGAGGAAGGAGGTCCGCGGAGCTGTTCAGATGTGTCGACAGGCCGGCATTCGGGTCATCATGATCACAGGTTAGTGTGCAGATTTACACAGCTGCAACAAAAATATTTAGTGAAACGGCAAGAACCAGAACAGCAAAGTATAACGGTGCAAATACTAATCAGTCCGGATCTCAAAACCTTAAGCTGTCTGATACAAAGCTGTATTTTAAGGGTGCATTCACACCAGCCCTGTTTGGTCCTCTTTAATCAAACTCCAGTTCATTTGTCTAGAAAGTCCGGTTCTTTTGGGGAGGTATGAATGTTGGATCAAACTCTGATCCAGACCCAACAGACTTCGTTTGGTTTGGTTGAAGTGAACTCTGGTACGATTTGAATGGAAATGTGAACCCCAAGTGGATCGGACGCCGCTCCAAAAGCAGGAAGTGAGCTGTAATGCAAAGCATTCTGGGTAAATAAAACCAAAACAAACATCCCAGCTGGAGAAACAGCTCGTTGTCTTTTACCAAAGACAAAAGAGAAATTCTACCAACACTAAAATCTGACGCTCATCCATTTTTGTTTACATTTCGTGAAGAAGGAAGTTGTTCTGTGTCTTCTTCAGATTTTTGTGCTATTTTCTTCAGTAGTTCTTGGTACAGCGAGGACCTCCTCGCCCCACAGGCGAGGAGGTGAACAGATTTTCCAGTTAGTTTGGTTTGTTTGTGCGATGTGAAAGTGAACCACACCAACTGGAAATGTAAAAAAAAGTTGTAATTTTGGTCCCAATAAAATTAAATTCACCTGTAAATTAACATCAGAATGGTTTCACTGGGAGAATATATGAGTCCAGAACTACAAACTACAAACTCATCTCAAAAAAACCTCAGAGAAAAATTTCTTCTTACAAGTTTATAGATTTGCAGATTCAGAGAAAAGATTTGGCACAAGTGTTTTTTGGTCGACTCACCAAGAGCATCTAACTATCGTCCCTCGGTTTCTTGTCCTCTCCAGGGGACAACAAGGGGACGGCGCTGTCCATCTGCAGGAGAGTGGGCATCATCACCGAGCAGGAGGAGGAGCAGCAGGAGGGCGTGGGCGGGTTCGGCGGCCTGACGGGCCGAGAGTTCGATGAGTTGCCCCCTGACCTTCAGCGCCAGGTCTGCCGGACGGCGCGGTGCTTCGCCCGGGTGGAGCCGGCCCACAAAAGCCGCATCGTGGAATATTTGCAGAGCCTGAGCGACATCACTGCCATGGTGAGAGCAAATGTTTCCGTGTTGACAAAATGTTGGTGTTCTATCACATGAGTTCACTTTTAAGCCAGGACAGTCGAAATGAGAGACCAGAACAACCAATAAAAATGCATTTCTGTGGATTCAAACTCTGCAGCAATGTGTTTGTGAATGTTCATCAATTCTCTGTTTACTGATTAATTAGGGCGCAAATAAACAGATTGTTGCTGAAAATCTCCCTAGGCCTGTCACAATAACAGATTTTACTGGATGATAAATTATCCCAGTAATTATTCCGATAAACGATAATAACTCAAGTTAATGCGTTGATAATGGTATATTAATGCAAGTTCTCTCAAACACTGAAACTGAAAGATATCTTAAATATCCAAAATAAAACACAACCAAAACCCCATAAATAAAACTTATTATGATATCTCTCTAAACAAAACTGTCATTTAAAAAAATTCATCGTCAAACTGGAAACTATTGAGCTCATTTTAATTTATCATGTAATTAATTGATTAATTGCAACTGTCTTAGTTATTACTATTTTTGATGCCTGAACAAGTTATTTTCATTTTGGACATAAACGTTATTCAGATCTAAATTTATATGTTTGCATTACTTCAAAATGTGGTAAAAGTGGTGGTGGGACTTCATTACATTTTTTAATCGAGTTAATTGCCTGATCTGTAAATAATCAGAATATAATCACACTGTAACTGAAAACAAAAGAAGAAACATTTTCAATTCAACACTTTTTTTTTGCTGCTAATTTATTAAATAAACAACTTTATTGGAAGGAAATTTTGTTTTGATAATAATCCATTTTATTCATGGTTTAAAATTGAAGTTTATTGATCTTTGAGAGAGCAACTTGCACTAGTATGCCATAATCAACATTTTTCTTGAAAATGATCTCAAAACGACAATATTACTGTTTATCGCAATAATTTCTGAGACAATTTACCAGCAGAGCATTTTGGGATTGTCTCTCCATTTTTCCGTCCTTCCTCTCTGATTGGCTCAGACGGGGGACGGAGTCAACGACGCGCCGGCTCTGAAGAAGGCGGAGATCGGCATCGCGATGGGCAGCGGCACGGCCGTAGCCAAGTCAGCTTCGGAGATGATCCTAGCCGACGATAACTTCTCCACCATCGTGGCAGCAGTGGAGGAAGGCCGAGCCATTTACAACAACATGAAGCAGTTCATCCGATACCTCATATCGTCCAATATCGGAGAAGTGGTCTGGTTAGTGCGGTCTTTATAACACTGTGGTCTGTGGGCTCCCCCTAGTGGTCCACAAGGTACTGCAGGAAGCCGACTGTTTATTTGCTGTGACGTCGCCTCAAAGTGGACACATTCAGCTGGCTTAAAAAATAATAATGGATAAGTGGCTTAAAACTGGGCCACTCTAAACTAAATCTGAGATACAAGTGGAAAGAAAACAACACCAGGACTAATTATATGATCAGAGGAAGTCAAGTCATACCTGCTGATAGTTTTGATGTGTTGTTTGATTCTTTTGAATGGTTCTTTTAGTCTCAGTTAGTGAGAACTGTTCTTTATTTTTCACAAATGTGCTTGCTTTTCATGCTCTGCTTGCACGTCAACAGCTATTATTTTTATTTAATTAAAAATAATTTAATTGACCAATAAATACAATAGATAAATACACTTGGTAGAAATTGGAGGGTAATTTTTACATTTAATAGTGAAGAAGATTTTTGTTTCTGCCAAAGGCTATTTCTCTTTTAATGTGCTTATAAATTATAAATATCCCTAAAATGTTAATAACACACACAACACAACTTCTTTTTGATTTCCAACTGTTTGACATCATTAGAAAATCCAGAATCTGTAAAAAACTCAAAACGCCTGGAGTTGTTCATGCTTTTTGTCACATTTGCAAAACAGCGCCACCCTTCTCTTTAAGATGAATAAAGAAAACAAGTCAGTTAAGAGGCTAATATTTTCATTTCAGGTTGTTTATATAAGGCTGAGAAACATTGGGTTAGTAGACCATTTCAGTGATTAGATAATTAATTTTCTGTGTGTTTATTAAGAAAAGCTGTCTGTTTTCCTGCTCAGTATTTTCCTGGCCGCTGCACTGGGCATGCCCGAAGCGCTGATCCCGGTTCAGCTGCTCTGGGTCAACCTGGTCACCGACGGTTTCCCAGCAACAGCGCTGGGATTCAACCCGCCGGACTTGGACATCATGTCTCGTCCTCCGCGCTCTCCCAAAGAGCCGCTCATCTCCAGCTGGTTGTTCTGCCGCTACCTCATCGTCGGATGTGAGTCACGGTGACACACACAGTCTGAAATCTTACCTGGAAAGTGCTTGAAAAGTCCTTGAATGTTACTTTGGTAAAACTGTGCGAACTCTGTGTGTCATATGTAGAAGGATGATCTGATTTAAGGTTTTCATTTTTGTTTCCTGCAGGTTATGTGGGAGCCGCCACCGTCGGAGCTGCAGCCTGGTGGTTCATGGCGGCTCACGACGGCCCGAAACTTTCCTTCTACCAGCTGGTACCGCTCCAGTTTCACCCTAAAGTTCATAATTAAATGTCTCATGTAAAAACGTCAGAATAGTCACGGTTCAGGACTTTAGAAATTAATCATGAGCAACAAAATGTGACTTTTTTGACAAACAAATGTACAAACGACCCTTAAATGTCAAATTGAAAACTGATTAATGTAAATTAATAATCACTTTAATTTAAAATATGTAGCTTAAAATAAAATATTCCCCCACTTCTAGTCAGTATCTAGTAGTTAGCAGTTTTCCTTCATTCTTCCTGCTAAATTGTTTGAACTTATGGAAATAAAACATTGTTTTTTTCTGATTATTTCCACCAGAGAAATCCAATCTCCACTGACAAACGATTGTTTAACTGGTTAAAGTTTTGCAAATTAAACCTGTGATGTATTAGATTAATGTTAAATCAGAACAATCAAACCTATTTACATATTTAAAATCTAAACTTTCCCACTGTGTGTCAGTCCCATTACCTGCAGTGCAGTGAAGATCACGCCAAGTTTAGCGGTGTGCAGTGTTCGGTGTTCGAGTCGCCGTATCCCATGACGATGGCGCTGTCTGTGCTGGTTACCATAGAGATGTGCAACGCCTTGAACAGGTACCGCAGACACCTACAAAAAACGTTTAAATTTCTGAGTTTCAAACGTCAAAAATTTGCTAGGAAAAAACTGATGTTTTGAGATTAATCTAAAAATTAAAAACAAATATTGATTTTTTAAAAATTTCCAAGTCTTTCTACAAACTTTTTTAGAATAATCTGAATTTTATTGGCAGAAATTTACTCATCTTTTTTTGTTTTCTATCTACAATTGTCCAAACACCCTGTTGTATCTGGAAGAGCTGCAAAAAAGGACAAAAACAAACCGAAAACTGGATGACAAAAGTCTTCAGTCTGGTGCTTTTGTCTCAATTATCCCCTTTTTTTGAAGGACAGTTTTGTTTACAGAGACTTCATTATTCATTTTATTTGTTGTTTCTGTAGTTTTGTTCATTTATTTTGGGTATTTAAAATATCTTACAGTTCCAGCGTTATTTATTAGAATTTAAAGTTTGAAATTGTTTCCTTTACCGTTATATGACTTTAAAGTGGCCTCAAAACAATGATATTATCGTTTATCACAATAACCTCTGGGACGATGAATCACCAGGCTTCTTCAACCTCTTTTTCCTCCAGCCTGTCAGAGAACCAGTCTCTGCTGAAAATGCCTCCGTGGTCCAACCCGTGGTTGGTGGGCGCCATCTGCCTCTCCATGGCGCTTCACTTCCTCATCCTCTATGTCGACCCGCTGCCGGTAAGAAAACCTGCATCAGAATCGTTTGGTTCTGTTACTGCAGGTGTTTGGAGAACCTTCACGTTCTTCCATCCACAGGTGATTTTCCAGATCCGGCCGCTGTCTTGGACCCAGTGGGTCGTGGTTCTGAAGCTGTCGCTGCCCGTCATCCTGATGGACGAGGCGCTCAAGTTCTTGGCCAGAAACTACATCGAGCCGGGAAACCAGGTCCAGATATAACGAATCTAATTTAATATGATTTTCACTCTTTTTGTTTTTCTCAGAGTTAGAAAGTAACTAGTTACATTTACCTGAGTAACATTTTTGAAAAGATGTTCTCCTGGGAGTATTTTTTTTCTATGCTGTACTTTTTGCTTATACTTGAGTAATTTTATTATGAAGTATCTCTACTCTTACTGGAGTAAAATTTCTGGATTTTCTGTTCTGTTATTTTATATTTTTATAAATGATTGTCATTTTTGTCCTTAACATACCAGCATTTCCACTTTACTTTATATTTTGGTCCACTGAGGATGTAATTTTTAAACATTAAACAATAATTTAGCTTTTGATTTGATTAGTTACTCAGTACTTGAGTACGATTTTTACCAAATACTTTCTTACTCCTACTTGCATAATTTCTTGTTCGGCTACTTTTTACTTTTAATTGAATAAAAATGTGTTGTATTCTAACTTGAGTCTAATTCCTGGGTGCTCTACCCGGCTCTGGTTTTTATTGTCTCCTGAAGTCAGTGGAGGAGGAGGAGCTGCAGAGGTCATGGGTCGGCATGGGGCTGGTCGCTTCGATCCCGTCGAGGCTTCGCCACGCGCTGAAGGACGTCTCCTGGTTGTTCGTTCTGATTTCGGCTCCGCTGGTGATCTGGATCTTCAGCCTGGACTCCGACATCAACAATATCTTCTGGGAGTGAAGCCCGAACGGAAACACTGAAGAGGACAAAAAAAGAAGATGGACTTCTGGGAAAATGACTTTGAAACGTCAGGAAAAGATGGCGGAGACTCGAAGAAAATGTTTTATAATGATTTCCTTCGTCATAAAGGTGCTTTGTGGAGATTTAAAACATTTTCTTTGATTGATCAAACATCCATTTCTTGAATTCTTGATCATTTGGATTTTTTTAAACAAAAACAGTGAGTTTCACATGAAATCTCTCTGGTTGAGCTAAGCTAAGCTAAGCTGCTTTATGTGTTTTATGATTCAATTCAATATTAAACCTGATGTAGAAAGAACTGCACTGCAAAAACACAAAATCTTACCAAATATTCTTGGTTTAGTTTCCACCACAAATATTTTAGTACATTTGAAATTCCTAAAATGCTACACAGAGCACCTTTTAGAAACTGTTAAGTTTACCAATCTATCCGCTGATCGTTCCTAATGTTCACATGTAACATCCGGACATTTTCTGAAGCAGCTGACCTGAGACCGGTCCAGGAGGCGAAGCCCGGCCGGATTGTGCTGGATAATGTAATAAAACTCTGTGTTTAAGGCTTCTAACATAAATTTTCTGTCTTGAGTTGCACTTTTGTTCCTGTTTTGAATATTTCGATGCGTTTGAGGCGATGCATGGAGCAGAAGCTGTCGATGTTTTCAGTTGTCATGTTTTTGTCAGGATCTTCAGATTCTGACAAAACCCCAAAGAGAAATTAAATGTAGCTCATTTTATTCAATATTCTCTAAAGAGTTGCTGTAGAAGCTGGGAGAGCCTCCTGTAGCAGTCTGTACTACAGCGGTTCTGAAGAAGCCTCTGACTGAAGACTGAAGAGAAAGCTCTCAATTGTTCATAATTTTCTTGATTTTATGAATAATCTTTCAAGAATCAGCTTTCTTTCTCACGTTGTTTAGCCGTTTTAAGTCCCAGCAGATGACGGCAGACAAACCGATTCTCTCAAAAACTGACTTGTAGAAGATCTACATGGTCCACCTGACAACTGCAGAGTCATCCGAGTGTTTCTGCAGATGACAACAGTGTTGAAAGTCTGATGTTTACAGAGTGAAAATGAAAGATAAGAGGACAGCACCCTGTGGTACTCCTGATCTAATGACCAGCTGGTTAAACACAGAATCCTTCAGTCATTGATCCAGGTGATTTTTGTATTTTCCGGAGTTTCAGATAAAGCAAATCAGGTTGAGTTTTGGTTTAAAGAAGAAATTAAAATATCTCTGTAATAAACTCCAGAATGTCAAATGAAAACGCTTCAACCAATCTCAAATTTAATGTTTAAATTTGTTTTTTTCAGGCTCGTTTCTAAATGTTTGATGTTTTCATAAGGTTTTGTTTTTATTTCTGTGTTTATCACATCTTGCACACTGAGATGAGCTTAACTGTTGTTTATGATCCGTATGTGTGTGTGACAACGGCTCACCAAATTTTTTTTAAATTTTGCAAATTTTTCAAGGTTTATGTTACATAAACATTAATAATAAAAATAACCCATGTTATTCTTTTTAAGTAGTTTCATTTTAATTTAACACTTTAGGTTGTATTTGAAGCAAAACAGAAATAACGTTTAATTGTTTTAAGCAGGAATGTAATATTTTTCAGCATTTACTTTTATTTATTTTTGAACTGTATGATAACAAAATCTTGTTCTATTGTTTTTGAGTTGGGTTTTTTTGGCTGGAAAGAGGGAAATTTAAATGTTGCAGATCATTCTTTGCTGACTTGTTTGTTTTGAATAAAGATGAAACTGAAGAACTGAAAACTTTTTCTTATTTAGATCTTCCACCAACATCTATAGAAAAACATTTTGTTGTCAATAAAGTGTTGAATGACAACATCGTCGTTGTTTTAGATTATTTTACATTAAACTTACAGTTCAAATCCAAATATGTTAAGCTGTATTTCACTGCAGCCGTAACTCTAGTTCACTTTGATCAATAATCAGGGTGAATTATTTTAAAATGTTATTCCAAACACTCAAATTGAGGCCAGTTACTGAAATATCAGGGGGGTTTTGGCTTTTTTTGACTTTTTCTGGACAATTATTCCATCTGGTTTTGGATTTTTTGCAGCTGGAAAGGTTTTTCCTCTTATTTTGTTGCTTTCAGACAGTTATGATGCGTAGCAACAACATTATTAGTTTCTTTTATCAGTCATTATGGGCAAAGATCATATCCCCTACTCGAACCTCTCTTACCGGTTTTCTCACCATATGGACAAAAGCAACGGAGGTGGCTCAGCACTGGTGTCATCCAGTTCATGTTTCTCTAAAATAGCATCTCTAATACCTCAATATGTAACTATTAGCATCTCTTCAGTCAGAGGCCTCTTCTCATTCATTGCAAGACAGACTGCTACAGCAGACCCTTCCTCTCCAACACACCTGAATGACATAAATAGTGACAACATTTAAAATTCCCTTTGGAATAAACTAAATATTTTCTAATTAAATTACGTCTTCCCAACTCTCCTCAAGCTAAACATAACTGGTGACTTTACACTGCAAAAACACAAAATCCTACCAAATATTTTTAGTCTATTTTCTAGTGCAAACATCTTATCACACTGGAAACAAGAAAAAAAACTTACAAGTAACTTTACAGGAAGAAATATTTGCTTGTTTTAAGTAAATAATTTCTTAATATTGATGATAAGGTACAAGTTCAAAATGTTTTGTTTTAAGTTAAATAATCTGCTATTGGAATCAGTACTTTTTAAAAATAAAAATTAACTATTTGGTAGGATTTTGTGTTTTTGCAGTGAATTCATATATGAAACCCTTCAAGCTGTTTTTTTATCATTATTATTATTATTATTATTATTATTATTATTATTATTATTATTATTATTAAGTGACCTAAATCTGTGGAAATTGTCCCAGTTTTTTTTATAAAAAGGCACTGAGTTTGTGTGCATAAGCGCTGCCGTGCGTTTCTCAATAAGTGTTTGTTTATGTGATAAGGGGGTGGGCAGGTTGGTGTTCGCTCCATTTTTAGACCTGCCAGGGGTCAATGTGAGTGTTAATGTGCATATGGAGCGGCCGCTCGCAGCCAACGATATCTGAACCTCAACGCCGCAAAGCAGAAACTTCCAAGATCATTTCAGGATATTTGTTTTTCCAATTTGGGAGCAAAACCTCCAGGGGAAGTAAGTAGTTTTAAGGTTGATGCTTTTCATGCTGTCAAAGCTCTAAAGGTGGGTGAGGTAATGGTCAGTAAATGACAGCATGATGCATTTGCTTGCTCTGCTCACTGGGTTAATCTGAGGTAGAGGTAAGCAACCTTCACCATGCAAAGAGTCATTTCTGCAAAATTAAGTTTGTCCAGTTTGTCCAAAGTTACATCGTCGCTTTAAAAAAAAAAAAAATCACAATTTGCTCTAAATACTTACTTGTTATAGACTAAAATAAATATATATAAATATTGTTACATTTTAGAATGAATGAGTGAAACATTTTGCAGAGACAAAGTGCATTTTCTTGAATTTTATACTTAGGTCAAAAATACTTGGTAAAATTTTTTGTTTTAAATCTCAAATGGTTCCTTTTGTATTTTTACATATAGTTCAAATATCTTATTAGACTTGAAATATGACAAAACTAACTTACATGCAACTTTTCAGTAAAATATATGAGTTTGCTTTCAGTGAATAGTTCCTAAATATTAATTTAAAAGTTTGTTATTGTTTTGGACAAAGTTGTTGCAATGGTTGCAGACCACTGATTTTCCTGACACATACAACGTTGTGGGGACCATTTGCACCTTGTGGGGACCGGAGCCTGGTCCCCACAAGGGGAAACCCTGTTTTTGGGTCAGGAGTTAGATTTAGGGCTAAGGTATGAATTGAGTTTTGGTTAGAGTTAAGGTTAGTTATGTGATGGGCAGGGTTAGGAAAAGGGTAAAGGTTAGGTTTAGGCTGTAGAAATGAATGGAAGTCAATGGAAAGTTCCCACAAAGATAGCAACACAAACGTGTGTGTGTCTGTGTGTGTGTGTGTGTGTGGGTGTGTGTGTGTGTGTGTGTGTGTGTGTGTGTGTGTGTGTGTGTGTGTGTGTGTGATCTTGACACCTGATAGTCGCTCTACTGGATGTCTCTCTGGCTCTGCACATGTTTGGAGTCGTCTTTCTTCCTCTTGGCTTCGCAAAGTGCTGCCTTACTGTACATATCAATAAATGTCACTGCAGGATAAATAAAGAAAGTGAACACACTTTTCTTGCATATGGTCTGCTTTCACATATGTGGATCTAAATGAACCACAGCTAGTTCATCCTGATGGAGCACTAAACTTGGTTTATGTTTTATTCTTTGAACTGCAAAAACAGAAAGTATCTTCTGTCTAGTTTCCAGTGGTACTTAGTTCACTTGAAATAAGACAAAACTAACTCACAACTGTTCAGCAAGAAATAGTTTTGTTGAAGTCAATAATTCCTTAATATTGATTTTAAAAAGTATTACTTCCATTGGCAAAAATGAGAAAAATGTCTTGTGAGATTTTCTGCAACTGGACCTAGTACTTTTAAAAAATACTAGTAAGGAATTATTTATTTTACTTTTACTGGTGTTTTTGTGAATGAGTGGTGTACAAACTTTTTCCCATGAGGGCCAAAGTCGTTAAGGATATGTTATTTGTAAAAAAAAAAAAAAAAAAAAGTTGAGAAAGTGTCCATCTGCATCAAATTTGCTCCATTTGGACCGCCATAATCATTCAGAGAGCCTCAAATGGCCCCCGGGCCGCAGTTTGAACACCACTTCTGTAACAGAACAGAGCTGTAATTTAGTTTGTCGGTTTCTGCTGCCGTCCTGTTTGGTGTTTTGATGCGCTTCTCGTCGTCTGCAGCTGTCATGGCTCCCAGTTTGGCTCAGGCCTACCGAAGAAGATGGTGGATGGCAGTCACGTCCATCATAGAGAACCTCTTCTTCTCTGCCGTCCTGCTGGGTTGGGCCTCGCTCCTCATCATGCTGAAGAACGAGGGCTTCTATTCCCACCTCTGCATAGGTAAATGCTCTGACATCTGCAACACCATGCAGGAACTAATCGCCATGTATGTTAGCTTTTGAACTTAAAGAGATTAACAAAAACGTCCCTGCTCATTAGCATTTTGAAAATTTTGGTAATCCTGACATCCGAGATTAGCAAATATTAACAACTTGTCTAAGAACAGTAAAATTTATAATTAATCAAGAACAAAATTATTATTCACAACCAATCAGAGCATTCCATGGACAGAAAAGAACCAATCACAATCAGTAAATCAAAACAGTGCAGGATGTGGAAGAAAACACCAAGCAAAACAGGAAAACAAACACTTCAAAAACACCAAATCTTACAAACTACTTTTAGTTTCTAGTACAAATATCTTAATAGATTTTAAATAAATATGGGTTTTGTTTGTAATCAGCCTAAATTTAAAGCTTTCTTAACAGGTTGAGGTGCTTCTGTTCTTATTTCTAGAGTCATAATTGTTAATTGTTTTTGGTGTTTTTGTCTTTCCATCCAGAAAATGAGACTTTTGCCACAAACAGGAGTTTGGTGGAGGGCGGCAGATGGCCCAGCTGTGTGGAGCAGGAGGAGATGCTGAATCTCGGCTTCACCATCGGCTCGTTCTTCCTGAGCGCCGCCACGCTGCCTCTGGGAATCCTAATGGATAAATTTGGACCCCGACCGATCAGACTCATTGGCAGGTCTGACACTGCACTCGTTTCTGATCAAAATGTTTCTGATTGTGATTACGATCGCTTTTTCAAATGAAAGAGCTATAATAGAGTAAAACCTTATAAAAATTATTCTTTAATGAGACAGGAATTTGGACAAAGTACTGTTTCAATAAGCTGGTTTGTTTACGCAATAAAACCTGATAGCAGGGCCGGCCGAAGCCTATTTGGGGCCCTGAGCAGATTTTCATTCAGGGTCCCCCATGAGTGATGTTCATCAGTTGGCTATGCTAGAAATACCTGTGTTTCCATTGCAAATGTGCATAAAAATTTATTTGATATTGTACTAAAGTAAAACAAACAAAAAAAACTACTTGCAAAATATCACCAAATGACATTCAGATTACATCAAAGTAAACATCTGTTAAAAAAATAAACGTCTAAATAATTGCAAAATATTAACAGAGAAATCAACATGGTAACATGAACACACAGAATAAAATACAATGTTGTGTACTAATAGGTGTAAAAATATTCTTGTTTATTTAGTGTGTGAGCTCCATTCATTAAATATCAATGAAAAGGAAAATGGAAGGAAAAAACATAAATAAAAACTGACTTTTTTAAACTCCACAATCATCTACAAAAAACAGAAAAAGCAAGAACTAATGAAATAAATTATTTATCTTCTGATACATTAATCTGAGAAACATTCCTTAAATATTAATAACATATTTTCCACTTAAATATTCCCCAAATAATGTTTGACATTTCCTCTTCTATGATATGCTGATGATGATCTAATCATTTTACTTTGACTAGGCTGTTCTTTTTTCACAGTATTTAGAGGAATACTTCCAACCAGATACTACAGGAACATTTAGAATAAAAGCAAATAGGTGTTTTTCTAATAATTCAAAGGGATTTTTGCTTGTTTAGTGTCATATTCAATGTTTTGTCTTTCAGTTCCTGTTTCGCAGCGTCTTGTGCAATGATGGCTGCCGCTGCATACGACCCTGAAGGTGAGGCGACAAACCTACATTTAAAAATTAATCTTTAGCTGCTAGCTTGACTTATTCCACGTTTTTTTTTTTTTACATAACTAGTTGTTGTTGGTATGTGGTTATGTTATATTTGGTTGAAAAAAAGTCCAAAACAAAAACAAATTATGGCTGCACTGTGTTTGAATTTTTTTTATATTTTTTATCAGTGCTGTCAGTCCTCATTTTCTTCGCTGTTTCCTTCAATGGTTTTGGAGGAATCTGCTTGACCTTCACATCACTCATAGTGAGATTCACACACACCCACACCCACACACACACACACACATAAACACACACACCATGCTGCAGTTAGATATATGGGACAATAAGACAAAATTTTCTTACAAATGACTTTTCAGGCAGATATAGGAGCTTGTTTTAAGTCAATAATTCCATAATATTGATTTTAATTAAGTTCTACTTCCACTGGCAGGTTATTTCACTTAATACAAAACATTTTCCCATGTTGTATGTGAAATAACAAGACATGTAACGTAAAAAATGGGAACATTGTCTTGTTCCACTGACAGATTATTTGCAACTGGAACTTTTTCATCAATATTAAGGATTTATTGACCTAAACTAAGTTCCTATATCTTACTGTAAAGTTGCTTGACAGTTAGTTTTGTCTTATTTCAAATGTACTAAAATATCTGCACTAGAAAATAGACAAAAAATATTTGGTAAGATTTTATGTTTTTTGCAGTGCATAACATCTTAATCTGTCACAGATCTGAATAATTTTGGGTATTTATACCTTTGCTAAATAGTAAGATTTAATTAAGAATAGTGTTGTTATCAGTCCTTAGCTTGTAGGAAAAGCATACAAAATAAGCTGTGTGTCCGTGTGTGTGTGTGTGTGTGTGTGCATGTGTGTGCGCGCGTGTGTAGGTGTGTGTGTGTGCGTGCGTGTGTGTGTGTGTGTGCGTTTGTTTCACCTCAGTAAACTTTTATTCCAACTATAGCTGTAATCTTGCCAGTACCACAAGACACTGCATGCGGTTCCTGTCATGATCAGTCATCCGTTTTGGACATGAATATTAAAGGAATTGCAGCAACAGGTGTATGGAACTAAATTAGGGTCATAAAGTTTGTTGAAAAGAAAAAAAAGTCTGAAAGTGGAAAAAAAGTTGTTGAATCTGAAAAGCAGTTTTATCAGTTTCAAATCCTTATTATTATTATTGCAATTTTTTTTTTTCAATTTGAAACTTTTTTATAATTCCAAATCTTTTTTTTTTTTTCTGTTTAATTTTTTTTTTCAGTTTAATTTTTTTTTTCTTTTGTACAAATTTCATGACCCAATTTAGCTCCATGCAAGTGGTGCGAACCGAAATATCTCGACACCCAACATTACAGTTAATATAGTAGCAGGTTTTTACAGTGATTTCTTTTTTTGCTTCTTCTAAATTCTCACTCACTGAACTGGTTTGATAATCTATAAATACAGAAATGGCCGCAAACATTACAAGTATGTCCGAAAGAATACTTTATAAAAAATAAAATGGTAAAGTGGAAAAGTAAAATAGTGAAGTGGAAATGGGCCATGAGCTGCTCACACACACCCAGAAAGTCCACAGATTCTCACACACAGCAGGACAGAAAGGACAGGCCATGTTTTGGGACTTCGCCAGGTCAGATGATGACAGGCAAAAGGAGCAGGGTGGGTCAACTAGGCAGGTTTCTGATTGGCTGAGAGGCTGCATGGGAATTTAAACTAAGTGGAACTGGATCTGGTGGTTCCAAAACTAGCACCGACGCACACACCCCCACACACCCACTCACACACCACAAACGATGCGCTACATAGTCAGAAAACGCTCACATGGACCGCCACACATTTAATTCAAAGGTTGACTGAAGTAGATTGTGATCGAGTTAAAAACAGTACCGCCTCCTGCTGACGGCACCCCTACATTACAGCCCAGAAATGGAAAGAAGAAATTCACATTTGTATGCTTCTATTTGCCCAAGGGCTTAAACAAAAACCTCCTGACGTTTTTTGGTGTCTGGGAAATTAGCCGTTTCAAAAACATCCCGACAGTTAAGTCACATTCCATGGGCACTGCGCCGTTACCTAACAACCCAGACCAGTTACCTAGCAACGCAAGCCTACCTCTGTAACTGGTTTACTGCTGTAAAGTGACTGGTGGGGAAAAAAAGAGTTTTCTCTGCAAAAATATAAAATCTTAGAAAGTATTTTTGGTCCACTGTCCGGAAATATCTCAGTACTAGAAATAAGACAAAACTAATAAGAATTTTTTCTGAAATATATGGAAGCTTAATTTAAGTAAACAATTCCTTAGTATTGATTAAAAAACGGATTATTTAACTATAACAAGACATTTTTACCATGTTGTGAGTGACATAATCTGCCGGTGGAACTAGTACTTTTACATCATTATTTAAGAAATTATTGACTTTAAACTGTGTATTTTTGTGCTGTATTTGTCACTGCTTCTTGGCCAGGACTCCCTTGAAAAAGATGTTTTAAATATTAATGTGTTTTTATATCCTGATAAAATAAAGGTTAAATAAACAAATAAAAAACAAGTTCCTATATTTTGCTGAAAAAATACTTGTTAGTTGTTCTTATGTCAAGTGTACTGAGGTATTTGCGCTAGAAACTAGACCAGAAATATTTGGTAAAATTTTGTGTTGTTGTTTACTTACTTTTCAGAAACCAATTGCTGCATTCTTATCGGTTGTGCAGGAGGTGCTACTTCTGCTTTTCAATACAGTTGTATAATTGCACATTTGTTTGCAGCCATTTTCACATGCTAGTGTAAACATTGAGTTGGGCAGTGTGGCCAGCAGCACCATAATTAAATTTAAAGTGACAGAAGCCTTAAAACAATTCTTTCTTGAATGCAGAACTGATTAAAATCTGATTATCTAAACATGATCCTGTGCAAAACATGTAATTAACATATTTGTTCAGATTATTGACTTATCCTAACCTGTTCAAGAAATTATAATAGGTCACTTTTTACCATAAATTATATTTATTAAGAAATTTCAGTTTGTCAAATGTTAACTGACTAAAGTGTCACAAAAACTGCTGGTATTATATGAATACCAGCAGATTTTTTTTCTTTTTTTTTCTCTACTTTAATTAATCATTTCCTTACAGCTGCCTAACATGTTTGGAAACATCCGATCGACCATCCTTTCCCTCATGATTGGCTCCTACGCTTCTTCAGCAGTCACCTTCCTGGGAATCAAGGTGTGCACTCACACACAAGTGAAAAAGATTAGATGTTTGGGATTGTGAATGCATCAAAAGAAGAAAATGAAAATGTATCAAGTGTTTGAAAAAAAATTACACTTAAAGGACAGGTAATTAATGTCAAGAATGACAATAGAGGTCGGAGGGCAACCTCAAATATATCAGGTGTCATCTTAGCTTTACTGTTTGGTGAATTTTTTTAATCCATTTCTACATCTCTTTATATTTTTCCTTAACTTTCCTCCTAATCCCAATCAGTTGATTTATGACCTTGGTGTGTCGTTCCGACTCATTATGTGGGTGTGGACGGGTTTGGCCTGCTTTGTCATCCTCAACTGCTTCCTGAACTGGCCGGGTGAATCCTTCCCAGCTCCAGAAGACAGCAGATACACGTCAGTAACAACAACAACAACAACAACAACAACAATAATAATAATAATAATAATAATAATAATAATAATAATAATAATAATAATAATAATTCTGTACTCTGTCTACCTCTTTTTGATCTTCTCTTGAAAGTAAAAAGATGAGAATGAATGGGATTGTGACAGAGGACAGGGTGACCGGGGACAGGTACATCACCAATGTGATGATCATGGAGGACACAGTGAGCCCCAAACCACAAGAATCTGAAAAGACACACTCCGAAAACGCCTCTACGGGTAAATACAGCCTTGTTATGAGCAATTTAATGCAGATCTGATCATTCATAAGGATCTGTTGGCATTGTGATTGGTAAAAATATAATTCAAAGGTCTTTGTAAGGTTCAAACTCCACACAAACCTGCATTAACTCCATTTACATTCACCATGAAAATGCGCACATTGAAATTACAAAAATTAATCTGCTGTAATTTCTTCCATCTGCAGTCCCAATCTGTCGGTCTGTGTGCTCTCCCATCTTCCTGTGGAGCGTCGTGGTCATGGCAATCACTCAGCTCAGGCTGATCTTCTTCATGGGAGCCATGAATAAGATGATCGAGTTCCTGGTCACTCATGGCGACCCCAACCGTAAGCGTAAAATATAGGCCTACACAAAACCATTTATCAGAGATGTTGAGTTTAACTTTTACAGCTGCTGTTCTGTCTTTCAGCCTCAGTGGAGCTACGGAAGGAGACGGAGGACCAAGGTACCTATCAGGAACATCCTCCTCCAGTCAACATTGTATTTTTACCTGATTTCACTCTGGCTGTCTTCTCCAGTGGCTTTCTACTCGTCCATCTTTGGTACGATGCAGCTTCTGTGTCTGGTGACATGTCCGCTGATCGGCTACATCATGGACTGGAGGTTGAAGGAGTGTGAAGAGGAACATGTAGACATATCAACAAGCAAAAGGTAGGGAAACATTTGGACTTTATTGAGGCTGATGAGTTTCAACAACAAGTGGGTGAATAGTCTGAACCAGGGGAACTCCATGAGAACCACGTTACATCGGCACAAACTTGTTATACTTGTTTCCTCAGCAACTCGGCGCCCCCAAAGAGAGACAGAAAGATCCAGAAACTGAGCAATGCCATCAGAGCCTTCATCTTCACCAACTTCCTGCTGGTCATGTTTGGAGTTATTTCCTTGATTGACAACTTGCCCATACAGGTTAGGAAAAGTGTTGCACTAGAATATGAACTGAAAGCTCCTTCAGTCGTTTTTCAGTTCAATTTGACATTTTAAGACAGAATGTTGTGTTGTGTCCATCCCATTTCAAAGCTGCAGGACACTGAGTCTTGACAATTGGAATTTGAGAGCTCTGGTGTCACATGTTAGGTTTTCATTTGCTTTCGTTGTTACAACAAAAAATAAAATCTTGACATTTTTAATGCAGATAAAAAGCAAATACTGAACGTCCTGTAACATGTGTCCTGCTCTCTGTTTTGTTCTTTACCAGGTGTTGTCCTTTGCTCTTCACACCGTTGTCAGAGGATTTATCCACTCCTGCTGCGGAGGCCTCTATGCAGCAGTGTGAGTGACACAATGAGATGAGATTTTAAAATCCTCTAGACTTGTCACTAATTCAATCAAAGATGGTGAAATGATGAGGGAAAGATGCAACTTTCCGTCTCTGAAGGTTCAGGTCAGAGTCTGGGTGTGATCTGTGTTGCCTTTGTAATCCCAAAGGCAGCACAGATCAGTTTAGCGTGTTGTAGCTCTATAAAGGTTTTCTTTCCTCACTCACCACAGTCATCACAGTCATCACAGTCATCACCATCTACAATAACACCTTAATTATTGGAGTTACAACAACATTTAGTCTCCCTTTGTGCTTAATAAAGTATTTTTGAATTGAATCAACGGCAGGGGTGAACCTGTTTTACAGTATTTTTGTTTTTACAATTCCCTTTCCCAGATCTTGAATTGTTTGCTTAAATCTTCATTCTTCTTCACCACCACCAAGGAACCAACATCGGATTATTATCCAGTTTTTCTTTTTTTTTCATTTATTTTGTCATAATTGTAGTCAAATATCTGAAAGGATGCCACATTTGCCTCATTTCCACTCTCCTCTCATCCAGGTATCCAGCAAACCACTTTGGGACTCTGACGGGTTTCCAGTCAACAATCAGTGCAGCGTTCGCCTTGCTCCAGCAGCCACTCTTCATACTGATGGTGGGGTACCTCGGCGGAAACCCTTACTGGGTAAGGAGCAATCATATATCATGGTCGACATTCTCAAACCTTCCCGGGCTTTTAGAGAAAACTCACCTTTACTTTCTTCCTGCAGATCAACGTTGGCCTTCTCATCTTCTCCCTGGTTGGCTTCCTGTTGCCATGTTATCTCTTCTACCACCAAAGAGGCCTAATCAGAAAGAAGGTGCAGCTAGATGTGATTGCTGCCTGCCAGTCTGAGAAGGAGAATGAAGATCTTATCCAGTCAAACTGTGAAGACGAGGGGTCTTCAAAATATGGAAACATACCCAATGGGCATACTGGTTAACTGGTTACAATGACATGGTCACTTATTGTCAGCAATGTTATTATTTTTACTATGACTTATCTGTATCTACAAAAAAATAAAACATTAGTCCTAAAGATAAATGCCGAACATAATAAGCAAAACTAAGATTCCAGATTGAAAATGTGCTCTTCATTAGGGCTGGACGATATGGTTGAAAAAAAAAGCAAAACATACCACGCAATAATCATTTCATATCAGTTGAAATCATTAATTGTTGATTAGTTTTTTTGTTTTAAATATCTGAAATACTACCAAACCGGTGATGTGACCTTTCTTGTTTTATCCACAGTTTTCACTCCATGCCGAACATTTATGCTGCTACTCAACAGGTTGTTGCTAGGTAACTGCAAGTTACCCAGCAGACTGTTGCTAGGAAACCAGAGAGTGAGTGAGTTAGTTGATTCCACTAACTTTGCTTAGCTAGCAGTGAGAGGTTGAGTAGCCAAAGCTCTGCCTACATCTCCCAGAATGCCGTGTGGTTCTGGACCAGAGTTCCGTGAATATTTTATTGAACAATTATCTATTGTTTATTGCAAAATTTATTGTCACTGATTTATTGTCTCTTAATAGAACTACAATAATTCTGAAAGCTAAAATTGTTTGCATTTTGGATTTTAATTCACGTCAAAACTAGGGAGATAAATTGATTTTTATAGATTAATCTAATTTTCTGGTTTTGGAGAATTAATTTTTGGACAATCTGGATTTTTCTTTTTCACCAATGCATTCATAAACCAGATGGATGTTAACTCACCCCAGAACTGCAAAGCACGTTTTACTGTTTCTATTTATTTCGACTTTGAATTCGGGTTAACAAAAAAAAAAAAAAAGATTAAAATAAAAGCCGGTTTTTAAGATATTTTCTGCCATTTCGATTTTTTTATTTTGTTAAGGTAGAAAGTGACTTAAATAAAATCAATTATTTGATTTTATTAAGAAATAAAATCAATTATTTGATTTTATTAAGAAATAAAATAAAATCTGGTTATTTTTTAGCCATATCACCCATTCCCAGTCAAAACCAACAGTCAGATGAATAATCACCTTGTATTTGTTCTTCATTACAAATTTAGAAAAAAAAGATAAAGCTGAGGGACCATTATGGCAGAACTTCATTCTTTTTTGTTGTTGTTTTGTTGTTGTTGACTGCATCCATTGTTGTCACTCATCATGTTATATTAACTAGACTTTTAAGGTTTTTGTGTGTAAAGTAGTACAGCTGTGTATTTTGTATTATTGAGGCCAAATGTATAAATATTGATGTGCAAATGCTACAACATCACTGACTGGGACAATTTAAAAAAATATTATCTCAATGTCCTCAGGACTTTTAATTAACCCAAGAAAATGAAAAGTCATCACAACACTTTGCTAAAGATAATAAAGCATTTATTACACTGAACAGAGTCTGTGCAACGTCTGACTCAGGTTTTATTATTAAGGTTTAAGATTTATTTAAAATTTTGAAAGATTAACACACCACATCTCACAGCCTGAGGCACTTGTGGATTTTAATATATAATTGCCTCTATAATCTTCAGACTTAGATCCAAGATGAAGGGTTTGAACCTTGATATTTTCAAAACAAAAACCACAAACATAATTTTATAAATGCGGGAGGGACTGGTGACCTTCTATGATCTCTGGAAACTCTACTTTTATTAATATCTTAAAAATGATAGCATCACCAACGAAAGTGTTTGCTGCACAAATGTAGCACAAATGTTCAACACTAATTATGTTTGATTTGGGTGATATGGATTTGCTGGTTGAACTTTTGACTGTTGCTTTTATTAATATATTCAAAACAAGAGGAGCACAAACAAAAATATTAGCAGTACAAATGTAGACTTCATAAATGGGGGAGAGACTGATTGATCTTCTATGATCTCCATAAACTTTACTTTTATTAATATCTTTAAAAAAATTGCAGCACAAATGTATAACAAACACCAATTTGATTTGAAGAACATGATGGGAGTAAATTCACTGAAGTCTGAAGCTCCTTCTGCTCACTAAAGAGGTAGAAGACGAAAATGCTCGAAAAGAACCACATTTGCAAGTTTATGCAACATTAACCAAGTAGTTAATCAAAAATAAGAACCGTTCTTTCTGATTTACTGATGTGTCTTATGGAAGTTCAGATAAGGAAACACGGTTTTCTTTGTGCAACAGCTCATGAGAAACGGGTCACCACATAAACATCCATTGTTTTTAATGCCTAGATTGCCTCTTTAGTTTAGGGATTTATGGAATCACATGGCGACTGCCCAGAAGCTGCAACACACAAACACACAATGCATGTTTGTTTTTGTGGTGGCAGGATTTAAGGTTTGTTTTCACTCCCCAGCTTGTGTCTGTGTCAGAGGTGGATGTGTGTCTGTGTGTGTGATGAGCTTGGCTGTGTGGGTTTATCCTCACAGCCCCTGCTGTCATTTTAATCTGTCCATTGAGTGGTCTGTGTGTTTTGTTTTTTCATGCTTGGGGCAGTATGCATTCAGGGAGATAGTGTATACTTTTTGGATTCATTAATTCCACTGAAACAATTTTCTGAAACCCACCAGCTTAGATTAATGTTTGTGAGTTGTAACTGTTGTTTGAAATTGAGTAAGTTTGGGATTTAATCTGTTATTCTCATGGTTTAGGGATGGAACATGCCAATAATTAGTCCTTTCATAAATCAGTATTTATAAGAGGTGAGTAGTAACTAACATTTACTCAACTATTTTTTGAGGGGAAGAAATTACACCATACTTTTCTGTAATAGTTATTACAATTATTTATTTATTAAGACATTGTGCATTAATAAACAATTTAGATTTAAATACATCCAATTACACCAAAGGGTGATTTCCACTGTTTGTCCCCCTGCCAGATGGTACAGACTGAATGGTTAATACAAAACACACATACACACACACACACGTAGACACACAACAACAACAACAGCAACAGCAATTTTTTGTCAAAAGTCATTTTGATGAAAAAAAAGAGAGAAGGTGACAATATTTTTAAAAACAACTTTTTAACTTTACATACACAATATCACAATTTTATATATCAACCAAATCTTCCACAGAAACATATTGACCCACCCATACATATTACCTTTACTTCAGTTATATGGTAATATTGCTACTATTACCTCAGTAACATTTCTGGACATTCTACCTACTGCGAGTAACTTCACTAAATGAAGTGGACATATAAAAAATATTCAAAAATATTGTATTGGTGCCAAAGTGAAATATATACATAAGAATATAGTGAAGAAGTGCTACTCCTATTTTAGTACAATTATTTAGTAGGCAAAATGATACATCTGTATAATAGAGCTTAAATATCTGCATAATAGGAATAAATCTGCAGATTTCTGCACGTTAGTGTGTCAGTGTTTCATAAAAGTAGGAGGAAGTCTTGTCAGATTGAGTTTATGTGTCAGTCACGTGTAAAAAAATATTTTAAAAATTAAAGGTCTTTGAAAGGAGCGTCGGACTGTGCCGCACTGTTTTCTATCAATTTAATCACGATTTGGAACGATCGTGACGTTACCTGTTCTGATGGGCGGGGCTTGGCCTCAGAGCCAATAGTATAAGCCGTTAACTTGATTGACAGTCGTGATACCCAATCAGTGTTATTTCTATTACGACAACTCCGCTCTTGGACCCTGGCGCTGGAGTTTTTGTGGCTGTGAGAAATCTGTCGGCCTCTGGGAGTCTGTTGGCCACCAACATCCTGGAGACGTGAGAGGAGGATATCATCTTGTGTGGATTAAATTCACTGAATTGTCGCAGAGACTCTGCGTTCATCTCGGAGATACCAGGTTATGAAAGCAGGGAGCTGCTCGCGCCTCCTAACCCCTTTTAAGCTAGCTGTCTCCAGTAACAAACGTCTGTCATATCGGTGGTTTTTGCAACCAAACCCTCTGAGGGTGAACTAGCTTAGCTGGGGTTTCTTTATATGGACCTGGAATAGCTGTGCTGATATTTCTCCTCGGATAATCCAACCGGGACCCAGACTGGCACACCCTCAGCCGGGTCCGGATTCCTGGCCGCTGGAAGCCCTCTCAGGTGAGGTGAATGATTAGCCGGCAGCTAGCCAACGCTAACACCTGGGTAGCTTACGGCTAACGGCAGCTCAGGGTGCAGCGTTAAAACCGAATGAGCTTAACGGTGTGTATGTGTGTTGTGTATGTGTGTTGTAGGTATTTTAAAGTGACTCCCAGCAACGTCGAAACGTGTCTATATTCTGTCGTAAAGAACTGTGTAACCTGTCTAATCTAACCTGTCTCCACCCTGATTTTTACAGCATAACTACCCACATCGACTCCTTAATGATTGGATAAACATTATTAAAAAGCAATATTGATTCTGTTGGGCAATTTTCCTGTCATCCCAGAGTAACATCCACACCCCACGGCCCACTGTGGGCGTCGCTGTAGTTTGCGCACATAAAAAAATCCATCTAATTCCTTCAATCAAACACGGATCTTTTTATTATTATATATTTATGGTTTATTTTTCTATTCATAAACGTGATAGAAATCCCTGGAGCATCTGGATGATCCTATATTTAGGCCCCATCAGCAGATGAAGCCACCTGGTTCATGAGAGATCTGAATTGATCAAATCTGACAAGGAGTTTTGCTGAGTTGTGAAATATTTTAGAGCATTTTGCAGTGTTTTTCCTCAGCTGATAAGTAAAAAAGTAACCACTGTTGATGGTAGCAGAAACCTCCACTACTTCTAAAATGAACTGTTCAGAGTTCAAGAGTCATTGGACAGGAGCAGCAACACACACCTGGTCCTGTCATGGTAAATAGTCCCAGAAGTTATTGCTATAAACAATACTATTGTTGTCTTGAGTTCATTTTCAAGTAATACAATGGTAATGGCATAATAATGCAAGAACATTTTATTCTCCAAGATCAATAAACTTTAAATTATATTGAGTATTCAACACTAAAGCTGGAAGACCTTTTATAGATCCAAAATAAACAAACAAAACAACAGAAATGACAAGTCTATGCAAACAAAAAGGTGCAAGTTGAGACCAAAGAAGACCCTTATCATCCAGTTTTTGGTAGAAAGAGAAAAACAATAAATTATGAAAATGGAAGTTATTGAGCATATTTTAATTTATTATGCAATTAACTGAGTTATTGTAACACACTTACACACATCTAATGTGAATTTGGATTCAAGCTAGTGATGCAGTGGACTTCTTCACATGTAGAAGGTAACCACAGTATTGGAGAATCAACAACTATGTAATCAATCAGGATGGCGGTATGATTATTTCTTAATATGCATAAGAAATATTACGCATATTAATATTTACGCAATATTAATATGCAATATTATGCAATAGTTTAGATAGAATAGATAGATTGATACGAATTTTAGAATATAAATCTAAAATAAAGAATCACCTTTATTGGCCAGTATCATGTGCAGAAAGAGAATTTGGCTTGGTCTGCACACAGACATAAAGAATAAATATATATAATTAGTAGGGCTGGAAAATATATCACTATGTCAGTCAATATTGATAAGTATTGATTAGGTTTTTGTTTTAAATATGTGAAATACTGCCAAACTGCTGATGCTACTTTTCCTGCTTTATCCAGTTTCCTTTTGAGCTGTTTTACTTTTTTCTACTGTCACTCCATGCCGTTGTTGTTGTTGTTAAGAGGTACTATGGCGACACTGCAACTACAAAGTTACTGAGTTACAGGTTGTCGCTTGGTAACCAAAGCATAAATTAGTTGGTTAGTGACATGACTAAAGCCTTTCTTCTGACTACATCGCCCAGAATGCTGTGCGGTTCTGGATCAGACTTCACTGAAATTATTGAACATTCTATTGATTGTATTTTCTATTGGTACTAATCACTTGTCTATTGTGATTGTTGTTGTTTTTGTGTTACAATTTTTCTGTATAATGTTTTCCACTTTTCTGTCATCACATCCTCACCTCTGTAGTATATCAGTAATTTCTCCGCCATGCATCTTGGCTGAATGACCGCTGTTCAGATCAAACTTCAGGAGCTTTCTGAGTGTTGATATTTTAAAATGAAACCACATAAGGTGGATTTTGCATCGCACACCTGCTTCTATTTGGACTGTTTCACTTTGCCGTCCTGGGATGACCCCGCCATCTTTATTTCTATATCAACTGACTTCGCTCAAGGATGACTGGCAACTCCCTCTTCTGGATGGCAATCACACTGAAAAAAGATTAATCAAATTGAACTAATTTTAATCTAAAGTACAATTAATTGGAAATTCATATTCAGAATCTGTTTTATTGATATTTTGTGCACAATCAAGAAATTTGACTTTGGTTTTCAACTGCTCAAATACAAACATAAAGAAAACATCTGTAAACTTTTTACAGGAATAAAATAAAGATAGGAACAATATGCATGTGTATTTGCAGTCATTTTTTCCACATATATAAATCAAATAAACCACAGAATGGTTGTTGAAGCATTGAATTAAAATATTACTTATTTTTTCCCCCAAGAGAGAAGAATAATCAACGTAGGCTGTAAGGGAGAAGAAACTCTCTGTGGAAACAGCCCTCATATGAAGGTTTAAGTTTAAAGTGTCCAGAATGTGTAGGATCAGCAGAGATGCTAGCTCCCCTCTTCCTGACCTCAAACCTATAAAAGTGCTCGATGGAGGGGAGGCCAGCCATTGCAGTTTGGACCTGTCCTTTTTAGTATGTGAACCAAAACACACAGCAATGGACGAACACAGAACAGACAGAATAATGGCCGTGTAGAAGATGATCAGCAGCTCCTTTGGTTGGCTGTGCTTTTTGTGTTGCCACAGGAAATACAGCATCACCTCAGATCATAAGATTCCCTTATGTCGGCTCAGATCAGTCATCACTTCACTGCTGCTCATTGTACAAAATGCTGCTTCTTCAATGTGAAACTATAAAACAGGAAGATAGAAATCCATTTCTATCTGGAGAACTCTTCATGATGGGTAATATCGTTATGAATACAATAGAAATACACTTTATTGTACCAAATTTAGTTATAACAGAAGCAAAATGACATAACGGCATGCAGATTCACACAAAGATGAGTATCAAAAATAAAAATACAAAATAATATATTGTACAGGAAGGGCAAAATTACAACATAATGGCATTTGAAAGAACCTATTGTTTTTGTTGGTTTCAGTTTCCACATTATTTATTTTACATTGACTGTTTTAGTCCTAATTACAGATTAAACAAATTAAAGTTGTGTTGTTTCTACATGTTTGACCAAACTTTTGACACTATTGGTGTATTTAAATGTGCTCTACTGGTGCAGAGTTACCAAATAAATTTGTATTTCAGTACATTTCCATCTGTATTTTAAAAAAAAAAAGTTTTAAATCAATTCAGCTCTGCTTCTTTTGTTTACTAAACCTTTAATATCGTATCAGAAGTGAAAAAGTGGATCAGTTCATAACTAACAAAGCTTTACATAGTCCTATCATAATAGGACATTTTACCAGATGATAAATTGTTTCAGAAGTTATTGCGATAAACGATAATATTGTTCTGAGGCAATTTTCAAGTAATATAATGGTAATGGCATAACAATAATGCAAGAACACATTCTCAAAGATCAAAAAACTTTAATTCTTAAATGAACATTTAACACTGGAACTGGAAGACATTTTGAATATAAAAATTAATGAATCAACAGAGATAACTAATAAAATTAGTTATGAAGTCTCTGTAAACAAAAATGTCCTTAAAATACATGATAGTTGAGACCAAAACAACAAACTAAAGACTTGTCTTCCAGTTTTTGGTAGAAATGAAGAAACGAGAATCATGCAAATAGAAATTATTTGATTTGTTTTATTTATCATGTGATTAATTGATTTATTACTTATTGTGACAGGCCGAGTATCTCATGTTTTCTCATTGTGTTTTATCTCTGTAGGTGGAGCATCCTGACCAACCATCAGAGAACAGGATTGAACGAGGAAGGAGGGAATCCCTCTGTCCTGTTTTTGAAGAGGAAACTCTGAACCCATCTGTCAAGAATCTCCTCTTCATTTTGTTGCGGTTCGTTTTAGCACTTTCCTCCAGAGAGGCGTATTCCCCTAAGGGTCAAGTTTGTAGCGCTGTTATCCAAGCCTCAGTTCTCTCTGAAGGGCCGAGCGAGTAGAGGGAAGTCCCTGGAGAAGGAGGCGAAGAGGAAAACCGCCTATAGCTGTTACATAACCAACAGCCACGGTCAAGCCCACCGTCATCAGCAACGGCTTTAGTCCTGCCACATTTCTGCCCTGAAATGAGATAATTACCCTACATCATCACTGAGTGTAACGACTCAGCAGCTGCACGTGCATGGATACTAATGGATGGTCTGCTGGATTTAGCCCTGCGTGTTTTGGGAAGAAGTGCTCGGTGGCTTCCTGCTTTTTGCCCTGCGATCGCCTCGGGAATGTAGCCGGCAGGTGAGGTGGTTTCAGCCGGCCACCGCTGGGGTTTAGGGATGCCCCGACACAGGAAAACCAGACTCCTCCTGCACTGGCCCGCATACAGACTGCTCTGTCTGACACACGTCCTGGACTGAAGCTCCAACACGCTAAGAAAAGGGGGTTGGCATAATTTTTTTTTTATTTGCAACCATTTTGCTGCATTTCTTTTTTGCTGTTTTTTTTTATTTTTTTGGATGCGGATGTGTGGAGCTGTCGATGTAATCTGAAGAAGACCACAGAGAAGAAGAAAACAGCGCGCCTCAGCAAATCATTCCTCTCTGTTCTTTGTTTCTGCCTCACTTGGTTTATTTTTTTTTCTCTCTTTTGTTTCCACCTGAACAGGTCTACCTCTGCCTACATACCTCATTTATATTCCCAATCAAGCTACATCTGGCCACATCAGGGTGATGCTCTGCTGGAATGACTTTCATTCAAAGGGTCCAAACACTTTTTTTAACAGAAATTTTATTCCACTACAAAGATTTCTGCCAAGCCTGTGATCATTGAGTTGAACATCATTCCCTTCAACTCACTTCTTCTGCTAAAAGAATAGTTTCTACTCTTCAACATGTTTGTTTGCATCGTTTTGGGCCAAAACACAAATTCCTTTGCATAATCTGTGACTTTTGCAGTCGGGAAAGTAAAAAAAAACAGAGAAAAAAGAAGCATCCACTTTGCTTTTCATGCCGGATGTGGTGCTACCTAAAAGTCAGACCCCTCCTCTCCTTTGCATCCACCCTGTCCCTGTTTTTGCTCTAGAGTCCGCTTATCCCGGAGTGTTAATGACGGACTCCTTAACGTAGTGGTTGGCGAGCGAAAGCACCAATCGCAGCATACAGGAAGTGATGCCAGGTAGCAGCAGTAAGAGCGGAGGGCGGGGTCCATCCTCGTCGCCTCTGCCGCACGCTGTGGTCTCACCCAGCAGGCCCCTCAGACCTTCCCGCTATGTCCCAGTTGCAGCCGCCACCTTCTTCCTCGTTGGGTCCACCACGCTTTTCTTCTGCTTCACGTAAGTCACATTAATACACACAGAGTACCCAAAAAATTGTACTCTAGTAAAAGTAAAAAGTAGCCCTCCAAGAAATTACTCATGTAAGAGTAAAAAAAGTATTTCGTAAAAAGTTTGCTAAAGTACTGAGTCACTAATCAAATTATCAATCATTTAACTTTTAAAAATTGCATTATCAGACGGACCAAAATATAAAGTTAAGTGGAAATTTTGGTATTTTAAGGATGAAAATGACAACAAAATTACACAAAATAATTTTATCCAAATCAGTTTCTTTCAAAAAAAAAAAAAAAACATATGAGACTTTCACAAAAACTGCAGCGATTACAGTGTCTGGTGAATTTTTGGTTAAAACATGTATGTTTTTTATTCAGTGGGTAGAAAATCCAGAAATTTTACTCAAGAGTAGAGATACTTCATAGCAAAATTACTCAAATAAAAAGTACAACGTAGTAAAAATACTCCTAAAAGTGAATTTTTTTCATAAGTTACTCAAATAAACGTATGTAGTTATTACACAACTCTGGCAACAAGGCAGTTCAGAAAGCTTTACATCATAAAGACACAAGAGTATAAAGTCACAGAAAACACCACACAGCTAATAATTGAGAAAACTAGTAAACATTACATTTTGCCATCATTACATATCAAAACATTGGTCAATGTTTAATTTTTATGGTTCAAAAGCAACTTTAGTCTAGATTTAAAGGAACTCAGCGTTTCCAGATTTGTGATGAACAGAGGCTGAATGCTTCTTCTATTTATGGGTAAAAGTGTTTGTTTAATAGCAGAATTAATATAGTTTAGTTTTTGTTTCCAGAATAAAGTCATAATATTACGATAATACAGTCAAAATAATACAAGTATAAAGTCCTTATTGCTTTAGGAAAAATATAATCACAATAATGTTGTTTTTTCTTCTTTTTTTTTTAAACTACACATCATTAAACAAAGTATGAACTATTTAATTGAGAATAACTGTAGTACGCTGTAATAATATTTTATCAATCAGTTAAAGCAGTTTTCAACGGAAGAAGATTAGGGTCACAAAAAAAATCAGTTTTTTTTTCTCAGAATTTTGACAATTTGAAAAAAAATCTGACTTTAATCTTTTAAGATCAAAAGTAAAAATTCTGACATTTTTCTCAGATTTTTGACTTTTGATGTCAAAAGATTAAAGCCAGAATTGTTTTATCAGTGGCCACAATCTTCTCCTGTAGTTTTCATATGCATTCTGCTGAATTACATCAATGTGAAATGATGTTCAGTATTATTTAACTTTAAGAAGTACTCATTGAGTGCAGAGGTTTGTTAACAGGTTTTATCAACCCGTTTTACCACAACAGACCCTTTGAGGACATTCATAATGTTGATTTGGCCCAAAGTAAGTTTGACTCCCTGCTCTGAAGGAATCAGGAGTAACCATCTCAGACAGTTTTATGGGGTTTGCAAACATGATCAGTTTAATCTTTTCGATGATTTCCCATTCCCGGCTGCCGTTCCTGGTGGCACAAAGCTAAAACCCAAACACTCGTTCTCCGCTGCTCTCTGCAGTTCAGCTCGGCTGCTTGTCACAGAGTGAGAATGTGGAGAAAAGAGGCAAAAGAGCAGCAGTGGGGAAAAAGTGAGGAAAATCTGGTGGAAAGGTGTGATTGTGTATGCAGAGCCGTGCCTCTCTGCATGTATGCATGTGTGTGTGAGATGTAATCTGTGTGTGGTCAGTGCGGTGGCCGGTCAGCTCTGTGGATTAGTGAAGGGAAAATAGGCCAACATCTGTCACCCTGACAAAAGCCCATCATCCAGTCTGTCACTCCGTCTCTGTCCCTGTAGCCCGTCTCGGTCTCAGGTGAACACTGAACATCGGAAATAAAAATTAAACATCTGCTTACAGCTGGGCCTGTCGTAATAAATCACATGACAAATTGAAATAAACTCAATAATTTCTATTTCTTTCCAACAAAAACTACTGGATGATAAAAGTTTAAAGACAAAAGCTCCTGTATGTTGCTGAGAGGTTTTCTATTGGTTTTCTCTTATTTCAAGTGTACTGAGATATTTGCAGTATAAACTAGAACAAAAATACTTGATAAGATTTCATGTTTTTGCAGTGATTGGAAACAAATGGCGCACTGAAAACAGTAGTTTAGCCGAAAGTCTTTTATCTACTTTTTTCCTAATTTAATTTGTCGATTATTTTTTCCTCTTATTTCATTTGTTGTATCTTGTTTCATTTCTGCTCATGTTTTTAAACTCTTACTCTTGATTTTTCTGTGAAGCACTCTGAATGGTCTTGTACATGAAATGTGCTGTATAAATAAATTTGCCTTACCAAACCGCACCGACCCGATCTGCATCAGTCAGAGAAAACGTGTGATATTTTGGTTTCTGACGCGGTGCCGTTGGGGTTTCAGGTGCCCGTGGCTTTCTGAGCAGTTCTCCGTCGCCGTTCCCATCTACAATGGAGTCATCTTCCTGTTTGTTTTGGCTAACTTCTGCATGGCCACATTCATGGACCCCGGCATTTTCCCAAGAGGTGAGCGAATGAAAGTCGTTATAGAGGAGGTAGAAGCCTCCAAACTTAACTTACTGGTTTCATTTTTAAATCTAAAAATGCGCGCTGTCCCTGCAGCGGACGAAGATGAGGACAAAGAGGATGATTTCCGCGCTCCGCTCTACAAAACGGTGGAGATCAGAGGGATTCAGGTCCGGATGAAATGGTGCTCAACTTGTCGTTTCTACAGACCACCCCGCTGCTCCCACTGCTCCGTCTGTGACAACTGTGTGGAGGTGCATTCAAGGACACACACACACACACACACACTCATAAAAGCTGTTCTTATTGTTTGTCGTCATCTGTCTCTGACTAGATCAGAGTGATTCGAGTCAGAAGTACCAAAAATAACCTAAAATCAATCAAAAAATGTAGTTTGGTTTCAATAAATCAATTTATCGCATGAAAATATAAACAAACTCCATTTCCATTTGCATGATTTATCGTTTTTCTCTTTTATGTCTTTTTCTACCAAAATCTGAATAACAGTCTTCAATCTGGTGCTTTGGTCTCAACTAGCCTTTATTAAGTTTCATTATAGTTGCACTTCAACTGTGAGGGACAGAATCCAAAAGAAACAAACAGAAAATCAAATTATTATTATTATTAATTGAATGAAATAAATATTTAATACAGTTTTGTTGACAAAGGTGGAACAGCCTGCTTCAAGCAGATCTAAATGTGTTATTCCAACTGTTTATTTGCACAGCTCTAAACTCGACACTTTAATAGCTCTAACCAACGATAGCTGAGGGAATCTTGTTTTATTTGTGACTCTTCAGGAGTTCGACCATCACTGTCCATGGGTGAACAACTGCATCGGCAGGAGGAACTACCGCTACTTCTTCCTGTTCCTGCTGTCTCTGACGGCTCACATCATGGCCGTGTTTGGGTTTGGCCTGCTCTTTATTCTCTGTCAGCGGCAGAACATCAACCACCTGCACGCCATCGTTACGTATCCTTTAACGGTTTTTAACTGTCCCATTTATTCACCAATTAGTCTGTAATGTTTGGTTAATGTGCACTAACAAACGGAGGTATTGATCTACCAAAAACATGACCAATTATATAAGAGAAACAAAAACATTAGGACAAAGACGAACCAACATAACCACATGGTGTCACAACAAAAACAATGACATTGCTAAACATATGTTGATTGGGATAATATAAAAGGCGCCTTATGGGGACATTTTGCTTCATGTTCTTACATATTTATTGAAACTAGATGAAAAACTAAAGTGTGATCCAGTGTGTGCTCCACTGCAGGCCTGTGTTGTTCATCCTCCTTGACCCGCTGTGCTGCCAGGCTGGCTGTAATGTGTGTTGCAGGCTTATTCCTCATCCCCGTCGCCGGGCTCACCGGTTTCCACGTCGTGCTCGTGGCCAGAGGCAGAACAACCAACGAGCAGGTAGAAAACACGGAGGATTGTTCCCGCTGTTGGCTTCAGAGATTACTCGCCAGAACATTCACAAGGTTTTCAGTTCTGACGCTGCGGTTTTGACGACCTGTCGCTTCGACTTTAGGTGACAGGAAAGTTTCGAGGGGGAGTGAATCCTTTCACTAATGGCTGCTGGAGGAATGTCTCTCATGTTCTCTGCAGCTCCCAGGCACCGAGGTGAGTTTTTTAAACTACTTCTGTAGGTACAGAGTAAAATCTGCGGAAAGGCCGAATCCAGATGTAGCCAGACATTTGAGAAAACAAATACTTTTTTAATGTGTTTTGACCTTGCAAAAACAGTTTTCTTGTGGGTGTTTCTTTTTATAACAAGATGCAAAGTTTCTTAAAACAAAGTTCCTCATTATATCAAAGCGACTTTTAAATCTAGATACAAAGAGAAAGTTTCTTCTTTTATGGAGGTAAAAATACATTCCACTGACAGGTTGACTTGTTAAAAGGCTATAAAGTTTCACTGATGACTCTCCTTTTCACCTCATTTCTTCTAGACAATGTCAAAGAATCCCAAAAGGTTTTGATGTTTTTCTGTTACAACCTTTCTTATTTAAAAGAAGATATATATTTGTTTTAATAAGATAAATCTCATTGAAGCGAGTTCTCCTTTCACTGAGTTTAGCATCTTGCTATAAAACGTTTTTCTCGTTTTTTTATTTGGCTAAAACATGAACATTTTCTTGGTTTAACAAGTTTTGCATCTTGTTAAAGCTGATTTTTTTTCTAATTTCATCAAGTTTTTTTTCTTTAAATCTCACTAAAATGTGAAATTGTTTATTGCTTCACCGCCATGCTGTCTCTGCAGGTACTTGGGCAGGAAGAAGTGCGTGCAGAACGTGAGTGTGCAGCCTCCGTTTCTGCGGCTGCAGCTCACCGAGGCTCAACTGGCAGCCAAAATCCTGGACAACGGCATCCAGGGAGACCTGCACCGGGTGAGAGCGACACGCCTGCTACCGGGGAAACGCCTCCAGCTTTAGCTAATTGTTTAGTCTGCTGCTGAACAGATGCTTTGCATGTGTGGGAAGTAGATAGCTTTGCATACAGGATGGCAGGAGGAGGTTTAATCATTTGGTTCTCCAGATTTAAATGAGTTATTGTTTGAATGTGTCACACATGAACATCCTGCAGCCTGACTGAACACGAGCTGAAAGGGAGAAGGAAGAAGAAAAATATTTTATAAACCGGCCCCTTTCTCAATAATTACACCGTTTTCTGGGCCACATATCCATTAAATTAACAATGTAAACTTTGGTTAAAACATGTTTTGTTTGACTTGCAGAAAATCCAGAAATTTTCTCAAGTAAGAGGAGAAATACTTCATAATAAAATTACTAGAGTAAAAAGTACAGCATAGTAAAAATACTACTAAAAGTACATTATTTCAAAAACGTTACTGAAGTACATGTAATTGAGTAAATGTATCTAGTTACTTGCCAACTCCTTCGCATCCTGGCTGCCGTGTAGAAGAATCCGCTGTTTTCTGTTTTAAAATCAAAGTTTGGAGGAAACATTTACAGCTGCTAGACACACTGTGTGAGTCAATTACTGTACTGTTGAGCTGAAGTTGGTGAGTTTTCATGTGTGTTATTTTTTTAAATTAAAGTTTTATTATCATGTGTGCTCTGGTTCTGCAGTCCAAGTCCAGTCTTGAGATGATGGAGAGTCAGTCATGTGACGCCGAGCCGCCTCCGCCTCCGAAACCAGAGCTGCGTTACCCTGGAATCGGCCAAAGGAACGCAGAAGGTAACAAACATCACCGACCTCCGACTGCAGCTCCTCTTCCATAAATGAAGACATTATTCTCGATTTTAATTGAATTTTTGGTTTTTAACGGTTTAATTTTTGGAAAATATTAATCTTCTTCTCAGTCTGAGCTAGTGAAGCCAGCATGCTCCAGGCCTCCCATCCCGTTTGACATGTGTGTTTTACAGATTTTATTTATTTGGAATTTGAATTAAGATCAAATCTTTGATGAAATATTAGTGCCATTTACTAAAAAGTCATAATATTACAATAATACAGTTGTAGCAATGTGAGAAAGTAGGAATAATACGAGAAAAAAGCCACTAATATCACAGGATAAAATCGGAATGTTATGAGAACTGTTACACGGAAAATAACAAAAAAATTAAAACGAGCCTGTTTTGAAGCTGCACTTTGGTTCTGGTTTTACAGATGAATAAATACTTCATCTTTTAACACATCAGCATCAAATTGTTATCAGTAGCAGAACTTTTAAATGATTATGCAAACGACTGAATCACAGACTGAGGTTTCAATTCATTGAAATTACTTTTTCTACCAATTTCTAAGATGTTCTTCTGGTAAAATCGCATCTTTGTTCTGCCAATATGATTATATTCTCATAATTAAACAAAAAAATCTTGTCGCTTGGTCATAACACTCTGTCATGATTGGAATACAAGACAGTGAGATTTTCTTTATATTAAAATCGGATCTGGTATTAAAAAACGAAAGATTTTTCTCTGCGATGTGTTTCCTGTGTTGATGCCTTCCTGCAGAGTGCAGCCTGCTGGGCAAAGCTCCTCCCACCCCCACCATGTATAAGTACCGGCCCACTTACAGCCCGGGGAAGAACCACACGACTCTCACTCATGCTTACGCCAACCAGGTAACGATCCGCCAGCGGAGAAACCAGGCAGAACCTGCCGTCTGTTTCTGCTCCATTTCTCTTCGTTTCTGCTTCTTTTATCGCATCAATCTAATGCATTTCCATTTTTTATTTTATGTTTTTCCTTTTGATTTTCCGTTGCCCATCTTGGTTTCAGTGGCTTACTTTTGATCAGTATCAGTAAGTGATTATTTTAAAATCATTTTTCTCTCTTCGTCTGGAGCGTGGTTTTCCTGTTCCCTTCCTGTTTGATCTGGACATGGGTCAAATACTGAACAGAACCTTTCAGAACCTTTTCCCAGACAAAAATGGCTGCCTCTAGTAGTACACTGCAAAAACACGCAGTGTCTTTATTTAGCATTTTTGATCTAGTTTCTCGTGCAAATATCATAGTACACTTAAAATAATACAAAACTAAATTACAAATAACTTCTCAGGAAGAAATATGAGATTTTTTTAAGTCAATATTTTTTTTATTATTGATGAAAAAGTAATTGTTTCATTGGCAGATTAATTCAATTATAACGACATTTTTTTAAACGATCATAAGACATTTTTTCCTGTTTTCCTGTTTCAGCATTTAGCTTCTACATCTTCCTGTATAAAGGTTTTTTATGAGTTAGTTTTGTCTTATTTCAAATGTATTAAGCTGTTTGGAATAGAAACTGGATCAAAATTACTTGGCACCATTTTGAGTTTTTACAGTGTAGCTGCGTTTCCATTGACAATATAATTGCTCAAATAGAAATTACGGAAATGAATTTGCTTAATTGAAACACGCCATTTTAGAAAAATCTAATGTTTTGTGCTAAAAAGGATCAGCTATGTTAAAATAAATCTATTTCACGAAACGGCAATTTAAACACTTTTTTAAAATCACGTGATCAACAACCAGATATTACAACTACAGGTGAGTTTTCAGCCTTCTTTTAATTGAAGGAGCTCAGTGTTTCAGCAGTGTTTCAGTTTCTGTAAGTTTGTTTTAGATTGAAGGAGCACAGAAGCTGAATGCTGCTTCTCCATGTTTGGTTCTGGTTCTAGGAATGCAGAGCAGAACCAGAACCAGAAGACCTGAGAGGTCTGGAAGGTTGCTACGACAACGACAGGTGTTTATTGTGTTTTGGTGCCAAGCCATTCAGTGATTTATAAGTTAACTGAAGTATTTAAGTCTTTTAGATTTTGTCTCTAACGGTTGTACCTATGATGACAAGTTGAAGTTACCAGCTGCCTCTGCACATTCATTTGGATTTATTCTCAGTATTTGTCCCCATGTCTGGTCCAGATCCACCTGACTCTCCAGCAGTATCCAGAACTCCTCTCCTGTTTCTCCAGAATAAAAAGTTTTCCTTTCTGATTAGAACCAGTCTGTCTCCTGTTGCTGTCGTCATCAGTTTATTGTTAATGTGTCTTTAATGTCCTAACAGCCTCCATCTTGTCTGTCTACTTCTACTGTCGTCTTCCTCTGCTGCAAATGCAGAGAATATTTAACTAAACTATATTGTCCTCACATCATTAAAAAGCTTTAAATATCTTAAATTAAGACCTTAAAATGTCTTAAATGCATTTGAAAAGTTTCTCATAGACATCGACGCAAAGAAATCCCTGATCTTTAGGTAAGATTCAAACCAGTTAAGTTCTGGACTGGAGTCCCAGTCGCTTCAATGTACATCATAATTAAGAAAGTTAAATGCTTCATTTGACAGTTAAAAGATTATGCTATAAAATTAAACTATGTACCCAGAGTTGGGTAGTAACTAGTTACATTTACTCAATTACAATTTACCCAAGTAACCTTTTTTTTTTTTTTTTTTTAATGTTTTTTTAGGAGTTTTTTTACTACGCTGTACTTCTTACTTTTACATAATTTTATTATGAGGTATTTTTACTTACTAGAGTAAAATTTCTGGATTTTCTACTCACTTAATGAAGAACAAACATGTTTTAACCAAAAATTCACCAGACAGACACAAACCTGCAGTTTTTATTAAAGTTTCATAAGTTTTTCATTAAAAGAAAAACTTTCTTTTGCTTGACTTTTATCTTTTTTATTGTCATTTTGCTCCTTAAAATCTCAAAATTTCCACTTTCTATCTTTGTCCGTCTGTTATTTTTTTAAATATTAAATGATTGATCAGTTACTCAGTACTTGAGCAGACTTTTTACCAAATACTTTATATTTTTACTCGAGTAATTTCTTTCTTTCCGCTACATTTTACCTTTACTCCAGTAAAAACATGTTGAAGCAGAGCTGCCTCTCCTGAAAACGTGACACCGGTCCTTTAAGTTTCCTCCTCTGCTCAGCGTCTCCTTTCTGTCTCCTCCCTCTTCTGCCTCCTCCAGTTGAGTCGAGGGGAGAGCGTTGGCAGCGCCAGGGACTCGTCCTCCTCCACCTCCTCGCTCCTCCAGGCCAGCCAGCAGCCTGGTTTCCGCTCGCAGCCCAGCCTGGACCGCCGGGACGCGGTGTCGGACCGGGCCGTGGGCGGCGGCGAGCGGAGGGAGGCGGGGCGGGAGGCCGGTGGCGGCGGCGGCATTCCTGGCTACACGCTGGGCGGACGCTCCTACCCGTCCTTCTCGGACCCCACTGTGCTGTCGGCGGTGGCATCCCGGTCCTCCAGCTTGGCTGGCGCCGCCCACGTCTCCGAAGCGACCACCGCCTCCACCAGCTTCAAAAGCTTAGCCAATCAGACGCCGCCGCCTCACCACCCGTCGCGTAACGGCAGCCTGTCGTACGACAGCCTGCTGGCGGGCGAGGACTTTGACAAAGCGGCGGCCCCTGAACCCCCCGCAGGGAGACTCTGTACACCAGCAACAGGCGGCTACGGCTCGCCCTTCCTGTCCCAGCAGAGAGATGCCGACCTGCCGTCCCAGTCCTCCCAGTCTCCCCATCACCATCACCGCTCCTCCCACCACCACCACCCCTTCCTTCATCGCTCCTCCTCCTCGTCTTCCTCCCCGCCTCCCCCGCCAGAGCGGGACCGCCTCCTTGGCGACCCCCACACCGCCCCGGCTGCCAACTCCTCAGCCCCGCTTCCCCCGCACCATCATCACCATCACCACCACCACCACTCCCACCATCATCACCACCACTCCTCCTCCACCTCTTCCTCGTCCTCGCGCCCGCCGCGCTTCGCCGCCCCCCACCACGCCTATCCGTACCGCACCCGCTCCACCGACGTCCCGCTGGGCTCCGGCGGCGCTTCCGCTCGCTCGCCGCTCTCTGCCCACCCCCCGCCGCTGGGCAAGTCGCTGTCGTACTCGAGCGCGGCGGCGGCTGAAATGCAGTACCGCCTGGTCCGCAAGGCGTCGGCGTCGGCCGGCGCGAACGCCGCCGGCGTAGGAGGAGGAGGGGAAGGCGGGGGGATGGGAGGAGCCATACAAGCACCAAAGTGAGTATGACTTTCACCTTTGACCCTGACGATTGGTTTGCTGCTAACTCTGAGAAAGCTACATGCCTGCCAGAAACCGGACTGACTGCTCCTCCTGCTCTTCCTCCTTTTCTCCCTCTCTCCTCCTCTTCCTCCTGCCAGATTTCCTGTGAGTTCCTCCTCTTCCGTTTCTCATCTTCCTCTCATTTGTGAACGTTTTCAAACAGTGAATTTGGTGCCGCCATTTTCTTCAAATCGAACAGAATTACTGTCAAACATTTGTGCAGCACAGATGAAAATTTCTGCCGCTATAATTTTAAAGATACTAATAAAAAAAGCTTCCAGAGGTCAAAAAGGTCAGACCTTCTTCAAATCAGACAAAATTGGTGTCAAATGTTTGTGCAACAAATTTTTTTATTTGTGCTGCTATCATTTCAAAGATGTTATTAAAAGTTTCCAAAGCTCACTGGAGGTCAAACGCCTTAATCCTCCTCACATTTGCAAAATCAAACAAATTTAGTGTTTGTGCAGCAAATATGTATTTGTGTTGCTGTCATTTTAAAGATATTAATAAAGGTTCCCAGAGGTCATGTAAGGTCAGCCAGTTCCCCATTTCCTTCAAATAAGACAATATTGGTGTCGGTCAACTCGACCAAGTTTGTGCAGCAAAAATTTTAGTTTGTGCTGCTTTTGATTTGAAGAGATTAATGAAAGTTTAAAGGTCCAAAGGTCAACCATTAGATTTGAAGGTTTGGGGTCAATTTCACTCGGGTTCGTTTTCATTGTTGTGTTTGATGCTGTTGTTCTTGTGCAGCTCTGTGCTGATGTGTGTTTTTTTTTTATGAGAATACATTAGGCGTTCTCACTTCTTAAAGTTTTATTTCTCTTTAGAATCGAGAATGCAGAGTATAAACAGAAACTAAATCTAAATCACAATTTAGCAATCTCACTCCTTAAGATTGTTTCTCTTTACGATTCTTTTTCCATGTTCCTTAAGTTTTACTGCATTTAAGTACTTCCATGTACTTCAACCAATGTCAACAATTCATATTTCAAAACCTTCAGCTTCTGCTGGAGACTTATGATGCAATTTTTGGTCATTTCAACTTTCATACTTTTTAAAATATTGTAACTTTCTGCCCCATTGAAATACACTGAAATTCTTCAGATTTCTACAAAATTTTGCCCACCGCTGGAATTTGATTAGGAAACACTTTTGCTGATGTATCACAGAAACGACAGCATCTCTGATTTGTTTGGAGTCTGCATGACCTTCTCTTCATATCAACATTCGTTTCCAGTCCTTTCCTTTTCACCGTTTTTTAATTAGGCTGGATCCTTTGACACTGCAGTGTGAAAATGTAACAAATGTTGCACCTCCCAATCCCCAATCAAACCGGACTATCAGGTGTGAAAACACTCCAAGTGAATGGTTTTAGCTAATTTTTATCCAAGTGACACTTGGATAAAAATGTGTGCAAATCTTTGTCTATATTCTGCTAAGGTTAAAACACACACACACACACACACACACAATTTCCAAAGTGCGTTGTTTGTATTGAATAAGAATTTAAATTAAAATTACATGTAAATAAGTTTGCAGCTAGTCATTAAAAATCACGGCAGCAACGGTTACATAAGACATATTTGTTATTCAGCCATGGCACTAACATCATCCATCAGCCAATCAGAGGAGACGTCATGTCTTGTTCAGGTGATGATGCGACAAACTCCTTATACCTGGGAGCCGCTACGTATCCAGCGTTTTGGGGAAATTGTAGTTGCCGTTTTTACAGAAGAGCGTTAGATTCAACATGTTCAAATGACACAACTTGTTATGAACTGAGCAGTACTATGAGATGGAGCCAGCCGCTCATTGTCTGAAATAAAAACCCAAAAACAAACCTTTATCTTTCTACCACTTCCTGTCGTCTTCTGCGTTGTTTCCGCCAGTAGTAACATCTGGGTATTGATGATGTGACTTGTGTGATGTGAAGAAGAGTTTCTGTTGCAGATTTAGTGCAAAAACGTCTTACTGAAATTGCCCTGTTTCCGTATACAATTCCAATTTGCGGACTTGTATAAATTTTAGCAGAACAGGAATGAAATAGTCGATTATCCTGATCCTCCTCTGAAAAACTTCCATCACACCCTAGGCTCTAAATCCTGGTGTTTTTATGCATTTCTCTCATGAACCCAGAGGTGAGCTGATCCAGATGAAACCTCGGAGTCGGACCAATGGTGGCCAGCCCTTTTCCTCCTCTTCCTCCTCCTGCTCCGCCCCTTCCTCCCCTTCTCACCTGATCTCCTCGCCCAGCAGACCTGCCGCAGACCACCTGAGCTCGCCGGTGACTCAGAGTCCGGCCCACAAGCCTCCGGCCGGCGGCGTAAAGAAGGTAACCGGCGTCGGGGGAACCACCTACGAGATCTCCGTATGATTTCCACTTGACTGTTCACCTGAGGAATCTAACTGGATCGTCCTGCCGCCCCCCTTACCTGAAACCATGAATCTGATAAAAAACAAAAAACATTTAACTCATTTCTTGAGTTTTCATCCTTTCTGGAGCTTTAGTTTTTTGGATCCGGATTCTGTTTGGACCTCCAAGAACCTCCTAACATAGGTTTACAAGTGTAGCTTTTCCTACGGTTCAGATGAGCACTTTGGACTTTGTTTAGATCAAATTTGTTTTTTATATTTTAATAAAAACGTCTGGTTTGAGTGACGGTAATCCTGCGCAGACTGTAGGAACCTCATGGGATCGAGTCGAAGGGCTTCTGCGGGAACTAAGCGTAAGATCGGTCGGACGATTATCGGCAGAATCTCCCTCCGTAAATGCAGTGGACTCGGAGCGGGAAACGCTCATGTCACCACATGTTGCCTGATGCATGAGAGTCCCTGTAACCTCTGACCCCTGACCCTATCACACGGAGGAAAAAAAAGGTGCAGCTCTCTGAACTCTGATTCCAGGGAATGCGACATGTCAGCATTGAGGGAGTAAAAAAAAAAACTACGTTCTGATTGCCAGTGTTTTGCTATTTTACTGATTTACTCAATGTGAATTTAATTCCATGTCTGTACAGGATGATGTGTTTTATTATTTTTTTTTAATGTGGATTTATTTTGTAAAACGTTCTTGGCAGACTGGAGCATGCACTGTTTGCCACCGTAGGCTGCTGTCATCAGACTGAGGGACATTTTGTCTGTTTTTGAACAAACTAAAGTGAATATGGAAACTATGTGTTGGCTCTTGAAGGAGCAAAATTTTATAGAAAAGTCTGAGCAATTGCCTTGAAAATTAACATTTCAAGTTATTCTGTTTTTTAATTTTATTTCTTGTATTTAATTTGACCCCTGTTTTATATCAATTTATATGGAAACATAGCTGTTGATAAATGAAGAGTTTTTAAATATTGAAGGGAATGAAAGGAAGAAGGTGTCCCTTCTGATTGGCTGATTTGCTTCAGCCGCTCTTTTTCCAGAATCACAGCTGGAAAATGATCTGGATCCCCGTGAACAATTCAACACGGAACCGTTTGGGGGAAAAAATCCCAGCCACATTTAGAAGAAGATGCCCCGCCGGAGGATTTCGGTGGAAATTTGGATATTTGCATCAAACGGTTCTAAGCAAAGTTGATATTTTGTGGGTGTGTGTGTGTGTGTGTGTGTGCGTGTGTGTGTGTTGGGAGGAACAAAAACATTTCAGATAGAAAGTAATGTGTCAACCTGAGTCTGAAAATAAATGGTTAAATGTGGACAACAGGAGGACATAGTACTCTGTGTTATCAGTTATTTTTAGTGCTTTACATGATCAGAAGGATGCCTGAGGGAGCAGAATTTACTGGATGATAAATTGTTCCAGAAATTATTGCAATAAATGATAATCTTTTGAGACCATCTTCAAGCAAGTTTGCCATCTCAAAGACCAATAAACTTTAATTTGGTAAAAAATACTGGAACTGGATGACATTTCAAATATCCAAAATAAAACACAACCATAAACAACTAAAACGGAAATAAATTAGGTCTTGATGCTTTATTTTTAAAGAAAATGTGAATCTAATGGATCTAGTTTGCAACGTAAAACAGTTGGAAAAATTCAGAGACCAAGTAGGCGTTTCTCAAGAGCCACACCTGATTGGACGAAATTAACGTCCGCCATTCCACTTTAAATATATACATCGCTAGCTTACCTCTCTGTCATCGGATCTCTTTTTGTTTATCCTTTGTTTATGAGCCTGCAACTGTAACCCAGGGTATCAACAGACAAAGAAGCAGTTAGATAAAATAACTGCAGGCAGATTGCGCTAGCCGGTCTGACTTTAGCGCTGTTGCCATAACTTCTCCTCTCAACTCTTGGAGAACGTCCGGTTCCACTTCAAAATAAGAGCATCAACATAAATCATACTGTTTTAATAGCGATATTAAGCAAAATCAGTTTTGGTTACTGAAATGTACACTGACAGTTAAAAACGAAGGTATTAACAAATACATAATTAAAAAAAATATTGCTTAAACTGGTCTTGAGAGAAAGATTGCATTCTTAACTTCTTGTTTTCTTATTCAACTCGTTTTGTAATTTCCTGAATGATTTCTGCTGCTGGCACATCCAAGATGGCGTCGACACTGATGTAGGATTTAATGTGGCATCTATGATTAGATCCAAAAAGATACTAATTCAATCAAAACCTGCTAGCTGTCCAGACAGAGAAACATCCACAGGAGATCTTGACGACCGTAGTTGTATGTGTTTTTTTGGGGGGAAAAAAGGAATTTAGAAAGTTGTGTGCATATGGTTTTATTTCTTGTGTAACAAAGGAGGCCTAACTTTTCTAAGCCAGCAACTCCTGCAGATACTTCACATAAGTATAAATAACTAGAGGTCTGAAGGAGGCTGTAGAGAAATGCAAAAATGACACAAATATAACATCCACCTTGCAAAATAACATGCTTAGGAACAAATTATACAAGAGGAACAAAATCAGTGCATTTAAAAACATCTAAACCACAGGTGTCAAACTCCAGTCCTGGAGGACCACTGCCCTGAAACTTTTAGATGTGCCTCTGCTGCACCACACCTGAATAGAATAATTAGGATATTAGCAAGGCTCTGGAGAACTTATCTACACAAGAAGAAGGTAATTAACCCATTTCATCCCAGCGTTTTTGTGCCTATGGCACATCTAAAAACTGCAGGACAGCGGCCCTTGAGGACTGGAGTTTTACACCCCTGATCTAAACCGTAACAGTTCATGACTGGAATGTTAAAAGAAGCTCAATGTTAACTGGATTAATATTAAAAAGGTGGATCTTTAAAACCAAAAAAGTGACTGCATAAATGTCTCAAACCCCGTCTGGATTCACAGTCTCACAACAATGTTTGGTTCTGTAGAGACAGTAAATATTCACCCAGTTTCTCCAGTGCAGGATCCACGTGGGAGTGTTGGGCTGCTCCTAAAGCAGGGGTGTCCAAACTTTTGGTCACATGATTCAAAGGTACTAACGGGCCAAAAAAAAAAAAAAAAAAAAAAAAAAAAAAAAGCCAAGCAAAAAAAAAAGTGTTTTCCTCTAGGAAAGAGATATCAATCATTGTACATGCAAAACAACTAATTTTGTATGTTTGTATCTAGTTTTCAATTTCTTTTTATAACTTTAGTTATAAACAGGATTTGGGTCACTTTCAAGATATTTGCTATATTTAGCCAAGTTTAATGAATTAAAAGCTGATTTTGATGCAGCAAAAAAGTTTCAGCTTGGCTACAAAAAGACAAATACTTTATGTTGTACTTAACATTTTCCATGTTAAGAATTATGCAAGTAATAATTCCACCCTGATTAAAAATAAAATGCCTCCACCTGCATCTGCATGCAAATGTGTATTGTTCTTCAGTTGCAGATGGGGCCTCACAAAAACAGTCCAAGGACCACAAAATGGCCCCCGAGCCACACTTTGGACACCCCTGCTAAAACCCTCCAGACCAGCTGAAAACAATCGACCATAGCAGTAATATTTACCTGTGTGTAACAGCAGAGTTTGGGTCAATTCGGAGTGAATTTGTAACACATTTAAATCTTAATTAGTAGCATAAAAACACATGACAGCCGTGGCTCATTGATGGAATAAAACTTCACATGAAAGTCAGATTCAAAGCTTCACCGCCGCTGAAATGTAGCCAGCAAACTGGTGGGGAACAGAAATCCCCCCGTTCTGCCTAAAGATAGATCACATTAGTTCTTTAAGGTTTTCTATAAATGAAGACGAACGGTTAGGAATGGAATAAAACAAAAAGAGGAAGAGTTTCCGCTTCCGCCACACCTCTAAATAATCTGAGGATTTTGATAAGAGGAGTGGAGATGATGCAGATGATTTAGTCTCCCACTATGAGTTCGGGCTCTGTGATGCTAACCGTCCTATTTGTCTTTCTTGGATTCGGCGTCGGCCCCCGGCTGCTCGGGCTCCTCCTCCTCGGGGACCGGTGGGAACTGCGATGGGCTCAGCTTCTCCGCTTTGTTCCTGCTCAACTTTTTCGACTTCTGGTAGAGTTCGTTCAGGTTGAACTCTCGGATTATGTTTTCCTAAATAAAAGATGCATCAACAATTAGCCTCTAAAACTGCAGATTCTAATCAACTTCGTTACTCAAAAATCTAATAAGTTTAAGTTGGACAACTTAAGTTTAATATCTTTCTGGAAAAACAAAACTTATTTTATTAAAATAGAACCTCAGTGAAGCTCCAAGATACAGCTCTGCCTTTCTTGTCCACCTGGGGGCGCCGCATCACTTCCTTCCCTCCCTGAAACAACACCAACGAAGGAAGCTGCTTGGACAGAGGGGACGTAGACACTTTGTACCTACAGGTAAAGCAACATTTCGTTATTAAATATAACATAAAACAACATAACGTAGATGTGAAGTTTAGTCAAAACTGGTTTATTTATTCTTTAAATACATTTTGTTTGGTGAAGTTATTTTCGCTTGACTTTTATTGCTATATTGCTGTATAACAGGGGTGTCTAAAGTGTGGCCCGGGGGTCATTTGCGGCACTCTTGATGATTTTATGTGGCCTCCGATCACAATTTTGCAATTGAGCAAAGCTTAAAGTTTATCTGGTTTTTTACAGATATAATGAAATAAAATATTGTTACAATATTGGTGGTACAACAAAAAGTATTTCTCATTTATCAATTAAGTTTCTGCATTTAAAGCTTTTACTCAAAAGCAGCGCTTTGCTACATTAACACAGCAAGACAGACTTCCTGTTCTTATTGAACAGGAAAATAAAACAATAAAAATAAAACAACAACAACAAAAAAAACAACCCCAAAAAGCTGTGTGCCAATCTAATAATTTATGATTTGGATCTGCAGTCATTTATGGATAACATTTTTAACAAATATGAAAATTTAGTTCATTTGATTTAAAAAAAATTAATTTAGCTAATGAAATATTTTTTAAAGTACAATCAATTTATTAAAAAATAAATAAATAAATAACTTTGGGCATCAACATGCCTTTATTTTTGGCCCTTGCAGCAATTTTTATTTTTATTTTTGTGCTGCCTTTGACAGTTGGCAGTTACCATAGCAACCAGTAACCGTCAGCTGTGTAATTTTGCCAGTTTTTATAATTAACCTTGTGCATTTTAGCTGTGTTTAGTTTTACAACTGTCAACTGTTTTAATCGGAGCCATCAGTCTGTAGTTTGTTTACGTTTATTTATTGTATTTTATTTAATGCATAGGGGGCAGAAGCTGATGGAATGATGTTTAACCTCCCTGATTCTTTGCTCTTTCTATTGCAACAATAAATATTTATTTTGAATGTATGGAAATGAGCACAACTTCTGAGTAGGAATTAAAGAGGATTGGGTTTATTCCTGGCCTTAGACAACTAAAATGGGCAACAACAAGAGTAACTTTGTTCTCTAGCTTAATGTGATATACGGGCATAGATTAATCTTTTAGCTAACATTATCTGCCTGCAGCAGCATTACTCTGTTTATTTGGATGAAAACAAATGTTACCGTTTAGCATCACACATGCCTCATCTTGCAGGTTTGGCTTTCAAGAGACGCCGTGAAACAGGAAGTGAAATTAAAAGGGGATTGGTCAAAATTCAGCTGAGTTGCAGTGATCTTGTTGACTGGTCAGATACGTGAAAAATTTGCAAATATTGAGTGAATTTGCATTAATAGTTGCGATCACAACAATGCAACTTCCTGGAGGGGCTGATGATTACAGGTAGACGTGTGTGGATGAGTCTTACCTTTTGGAAACTTCTCCATATCGTCCAATGTCTACCTTCCCAAACTTGAGGCCAGAACAGTTATACCTGAACCGGAGCAGAATTAAAAAGAATAATGATATTTTATTTGTAAAGACCTTTTCTAAAAACTCAAAGATACTTTACAGGAATCAAACAAAAACAGAAAACAAAAATACCGTAAGTACAGTTAGGCATAAAACAGGACATTAAAGATGTTCTGAACAGGTGAAAGTAGCTGAAATTAGTGATGGGTAGTTTCTATACTTTGTTTTTCTGGATACAAAAGTGAGTAAAAGGATAGAAATTAAACTACAAATCCATTTTATATTTACGTTAGTGCAGGATTTCCTGAATGAACTCCCAGATTTTGAGCTGAACTTGCAGTTTTAGTCATAGATTGCACATATTCCCGTTTCCACAGTGACACATGATGAATGGATTCTTACTTGAGCGAGAGATCGGCATACACTGAAGCGAAGGACTGACACTCCGGAGACCAGTTGGCAAAAAATTCAACAATCCACGTCACACGGCTGTCCTTGTTCAGCTCATCCTGAACCAACCCACACACACAATTAATACAGTTAGGATTAAAACGAGTTTGCAGATAAACTTTTCTGGTGACAGGTGTGCGTTAACCCACATCGATGGTTTTGTCACTGAAGTATTTGATGTACTCTGGTCCCATGTAGAGAGGCGGCTTACAGGTCATTAGAAACACTGGAAAACACAAGCAGAAATCAGGCAATTTTAGAAAGAAGACGACTACAAATTAGGGCTGAAAAGATTAATCATCGAAGCAGCCAATCAGACGTCAGGGTCTCTATGAAGCAGCCATGTTTCTTTTTCTCCATCTTTTAACGCATTTCTAATATTGTACTAAAGAGGCTTAAGTGGTTAAATTAACTTTTTTTTTATTCAATTCCTCCTACAACCAGAAGTAAAAACACAGAGGAAATGCCTGAGTTACATTCCACCATCACTCCAAGCATCCTGTCCCACATGATCAGTTGTGAGTGAAGCGTCTGTGCCGTGTCTCGCCATTTTAAATCCAAACAACTCACTGAAGTAAAACAGCAGCTCCGCTGACAGTAAACAGGAACTTCACTGCCTGTCGCTACTAAGGAGACGAGGAAGATGTTTTCCCTCGGCGTCAGATTGATTTGATAAACAGAAATATTCCTGGAGTTTGTCACGTGCTCTAGAGGAATCTGTAAAGTTGGACTGACCTATGCAGAGCGTCAAGTAGAGCAGGCCCATCCTGATGTCCAGTCGGAAGAACAGGATCACATTGGCCACTTTGCTGAACAGGAAGATGTTCCCCACATGTTGCTCCACAGTTACTGAGAACAACAGACAAACAGGCCTAAAATCAGTCCTGAAAGTTTGCTTAATTTACCAGATTAAACAACTTGGATTTTTAAAAAAGCCAGTTGAGTGTTGCTGAAGTAAATCTACTCACTTGCTCTACGGTTCTTCATCATCACGATGGCACTCAGGAACATGAGGATTTCCACTTCTCTCTGGAAAAAACACACATAATCGTCACCAACTGAACATCTGAATCCAACCAAACCAGTTGCATCCAGATTTTCTAAATATTTAAGATACTGCCATATTTAAAAAAGAAAATAGTGAAATGGAAGTAAGCCCCAGCACTGTTTTATTTCTTGACTTGCTGAAGAAAAACACAATAAAATCCAACTCAGAGGTTGGTAGTAACTCATTACAATTACTTTACTTTGCAAATAAAAAATACTGTACTATTACTCAAATAATATTACTATTAATTATCTCTACTCTTAGTTGGGCAAACTACAGTGAGTAACTTCACTGAACAAAGAAACGTATTTTAACCAGAAATGCACCATAAAGACACAACCTACATTTTATGTCAAAGTGAGACTTCATGTTTGTACACAATCTTTGTTGCTCTAATATACAGGATTAGTAGTGCTTCCCAACAACTGATCATCTCTGCTTCCTGAGATGATCAGTTGATGACTGTTAGCATGTCATGACAGCAGTGTGACTTGTCTTCAGTCAGAGGCCTTTTCATAATAGTTTCAAGACTGACTGCTACAGCATAACCTTTCGCAATGACTCTTAAGATACTTGGATGATTTGAGTTGATGCAACATTTAATTTCCCTTTGAGTTAAAAAAACATATTTTTGAATTGAATATGACAATTTTTGATGGTCCTGCTTGTCTCTGAATTTACTGTCAAAACCACCTCCAGTCTGTTTACTAAACTCTGCAAATTAAAAATTAAATTACTCTGGATCAAAACTAGGCTGTGGAAACACAGACACCGTATTTCTACTACAATTACTGTCCCTTCAGAACAACTTTGTATTTATGTCGCAGAGTTAATACATCTTGCATCATTGCAAAACATCAAAAAGCACAACTGTGTAGGTGTTTGGCCTGTCAGAACTGCCAATGCCAATGGGTGGTCGGTCGGTTCTGAAAGGCCCGGTTCGTCCGCTGTAGGGATACAGACCCAGTCAAAGTCACAGGAGTTCCCGTCCTCCCGCTGTGAGGCCAGATGGTCGCAGATTCCAGGCGTTTTACGGACCGCCAGGAAGGCGACAGACATGAAGAGAGAAGCTACATAATACGGCTTGAGCAGCCACTTATACACCTGCGGCAGGTGGTAGAGGAAAGCAAACAATGGCGTCAGTAAAGCCATGTTAACAAAATGTTAAAAGGTGCCGTAGATTACTCCAAAACCCGAGAGTTCAACTTTAAAAATACCGGTAGCCTGCGATGAATTGTACTATTAGCCGTGGCTAGCGAACGTACACACAGCCGGAAGTTGCTTTAAATACGGTGTTTTTTAAAATAAAAGCATACGTAAATGATGCCTTTATTATAATTCCACGTGTATTCTTCGTATTTATGGATTGAATTATGGTTAAATGGGTATGTAATTTAATGTATAAAAATATATTAGCCCGTTTTGAGTCTCTAAATTGACCTCTTCATCGTTTATTTTGAAGCTTGATGAGTCGCGACGGTTAACGGAACAAAAATTGACTCTTGTCCTTTTCCGTCGGCACACATGGCAGCAACCGAGTAAAAGGGGGTGGAGATTTAAAGGGACTGGGAGTTAAAGGGGCGGGGAGGTTTTCGCAGGAGAAGATTATCAATGCATTTTATTTATTTAATCAGTTATTGTTTATATTTAAGACACTATTTTTTTCCTAAATTAAAACCCTGCCTCTCACCCAATGACAGCTGGAGATAGAAACTAACTCAGGTATTGATAATAGATATATGATTTACATTTTGCACAGTGTGGTCTGTTTTTTTCCTACACATTCACTCCTTGTTTGTTTGGTGTGTTTTTTTTTTTCCTGTTCAACGTTCCTTATGTTCCCTTATCACTAAATCACCATATACATTTTCCAAATCCATTTATTGACTTTGGTTAAAAATGTACATCTCAAGATGTCCACAAGATAACCTAATTATTTTACTGTGAAGTTATCCCAAACCCACACTACTGACACCATTCCTACTTCTTGGTTATTTTTGAGTGATAAACCAGGAATTTATGTTTAAGTGACAGCTCTATATTAAGCAAACCGATTGACTATATTCACTCAGTGGACTTGTGAGTATATAAATCACAGCAGGGTTTCATTCCAGGCACGCAGGCAGCTGACAGCATCACTTCCGCCTCCGTCATCTCAGAATCAGTGGGAGGAAGCAGAGGATGAGATCCGGTGAAGATGCTCCGTTGCGTTTGTTTTCTTACTTTATTTTCCTTAAAAAATAAAAATAAAAAAGTCTAATAAAAAATATAAATGGACTCTCTTTGTTCCTTGATGCCTTATGTTATATTACTGCGTAAACTATTGCTTATTTCGCATTCACAGAATCCACGATTCCTTGGTTTATTATTAATTTAATTAATAATGCATCACTTCCGGTTCCAGGCTGGAAATCTTTAGTGATCCATGCAGAAGCTGATCTGGGTTCAGCTGCAACAGTTCGACTGTTGCTCCAATCAGAACCGCTCAGCAGGCTGCGGCGCTTGTGCGTGTACCGCAAATTTAGCGAGTTTATCGAAGGAAGTGCTATATATGTGCTACAAAAATAAAAGTCCTTCATAACCGAAAGCACGGCTAGGGATTCATGGTTGGAAAGACATCAAAGTTTAGCTTTGTAGAGATTTTTCCATCAGTAATGTTCTAATGTTTATTAACATTTCAAAACATAGTTTTACATGATGATGTGTTTATGATGGACAATCTGAAACAGATACACAGCTCAATATTTGAGTTTAATATTAAGGTCCTGTATAATGTTTTAAAAAATTATTTAAGTAATTTATTGGAGGGCTACTTTTACTATACTAGAGTATATATGTGTGGAAGTAGAGCTCCCTTGCTTAAATACAATACAGATAAGTTTTGAATAAACATTCGTCTGAACCTTTACTTTGAAACTCCAAACAGGAAGTCACCGACATCCCTCCGCCATACTTTACTCCAGAATAGATCCTTATTGTAGACATCCCAAGAAGCGGCCGGGGAAACAAACCCAGACGGGATTATCAGGCTGACGCCGTCGAGGTACCGAATGATAGAAATCTCTGGGCTAAACTAAACCTCCAGCAGCGGAACCGCGGACATTTTCCTGGCCAGGGCGACATTTGGACCGAGCCGAGCGGCCAATCTGACCGCTGCTGCTTGCTTGTCATTGACTGCTGCCGTTTTAACAGAAGCTAGGATTATATTGGTAAGTCGCGCATTAAACATTTAAAGCGCCACATGGTGCGGTTTGTTTAGCTGTGTTATAAGCGTTGTTTGTTGTGGTAAAAATAAAAAATATATAAATATCTACACAATGGCTGAGTGGATGATGGCGAGCCCAGCAGGTCGGTATCATCCAGCTTATCTCCCTGTGAGATGGAGTCCCTTACGCAGAGAAGCGGCCTGTTATGGCACCTGTTAAAGGGAAATATTGGCATATCTTTTGATAACATCTTTTTGCTGTTTCTGCTCTCCATCTTTAGGGGGAGGAACCCTGATTGCTGGTGCAGTGTGTTGGGACTCCTCCAGGGCCTTCTGCCAGCAAGTCCTCAAAACTAACTGGATGCTGATGGAGGCATTCAGGGACCGCAGGAATACCTAACACCAAAGCCTTCCATGTTGGATGCAGCATTTGGAGAGCTGTGAGGATGGGTAACTTTTGCAGGAATATTGGATTTTTCTCTGATAGCTTACCTGGAGTCTACTGCATCCTCCGATAAAGTGGAAAATGATGGCATGTTAGTGTGGACCTGTCAATAAAATCATCTATAGCTCCTCACCCTGATTCTTCTGATGCAATGATGGTGAGAGGCACCATGTGGGAGTGCCTCAGGACTACTCGGGTGTAACTGCTTTTGGTAAGAACCAAATATCTGGACTGTAGTGGTCCACCAGCACCATGGACCATTACAATGAGTGCTGCCTCTGCAACCCTGAGGACGGGCCAGGAGGCCTGGATGAGCCGCCGCTTCACAGCATCCACGCTCCCAACCGGATCCGGCCGTCCTCATACAGAGCCCTGCGGAGCGCGGTGTCCAGCCTGGCTCGTATTGACGACTTCTTCTGTGAAAAGATTGGCTCAGGCTTCTTCTCCGAGGTTTTCAAGGTACGTACCGTCCCCTGCTTTTCACTCCAGTTGGAATAAAATAGGTGAGAACAACAACATCATTAAATGATCTTAAGAATATAATGAAACTCCACTTATGAGCTTGTTGGATGAGGTTTTTTTCTAGTTTTGTTGTCCTCAATGTTGCCAGTTTTCCTTGTGCATTTCAGGCAGCAGTTCAGCTAAATCCTGTTTCTGATTTGACAGCCAGCTTGTAGTTTAAAATCTTAGGGTGCATTCTCACCAGCCTGGTTTAATCCATTTTAATCAAACTCTGGAAAGTCCGGTTCGTTTGGGGAGGTGTGAATGCGCGACTGAACTCTGATGCGGACCAAAAAAGGGAAATTTTGTCTGCCTAAAATCTAGATCTTGTTGGTTGAAGTGAACTCTGGTGCAGTTTGAATACATATGTGGATATCTCTCCAAAAGCAGTAATATGACTAAAACACAGGGCATTCTGGGTAAATGCAACCAAACTCGTGAATCTGGCTACTGGGAGAAATCATTTGTGGGTTTTTTTTTACCAAAGAATATGATGCTACTCCATTTTTGTTTATTCGTGCAGAAGGAAGTTGTGCCCAGTGTCTTCTTCAAAGGTTTTCACGTCATTTCCTTCTGGGGTTCTTGGTGTAGCGCCACCACAGGCGAGGAGGAGAACCGCAGAAGCTGAAAATGTAACAAATGTTGCAAATTTGGTCCCCAATCAAACAAAATTACTTTTACTCACAGCTCACCAGAATTGCCTTTTATGCGCTATGCTTCCTCCCAAACACTAGGTGCCACTATAGAATTGATTGGACACTTTAAAATGAAAACATAACTTTGTGGTTTGAAATTCCCTGCTGTTTTTATGAAACACAGATTTATAAATAAACTAGTATTACTCCTCATGTTTTTCTAGTTTAATTTGCGCAGCAAAAATAATAAGATTTTCTTTTAACCACAGTTTTTACTTTCACTTTTACTCAAAAACACACCTGGGTACACCAGTCCAGTAAACATGACTCACATTCAGTGTTTTTGTTGCTCAGCCTCATTTTTTGTCTCTAAACAAAAGAAGAAACAATACAATTCACCTAAAAAAAATGTGGATATTTATTGTAGGTAAAATAAAATGAAACCCATTTACATTTGCGTACTACTTTACTCTCACTTTGCTGCAGCTCAGAGTGTCAAAGGTCACAGAGGGAAGGAAGCACAAGTCCACTACGCTTATAATACTGGGGAAAACTCTGATTATGACTATTTTCTCATAAGAAAATAGTCTTATGAGACTAGCTTAGTAGCTTGGCCCTTTTACTCCTTCGTACGACCCAAAGAAGGTATTATTGAAATAAAAAACACTTTTTGAAAATATATTTTGTCATTTATTTGAAAGAAAGTGAGGAAAAAAGTCGGATTAAAATCCGATCTGTTATGACAAAACTTAAGATTTTATTTGTAACCACATCACCCAGCTCTGTTTTAATTTCCACCAAATTATCCTGAAGTTATAGCAGAATAAACTCCTCATACACCCGATGACCCTGTGACTAGAATATTAATATTATTCATTCGACCTTTTAACTGGAGATTTTTCTCAAACATGTTGGTTTGATGTTAATACCAGGAGTTTGTTACACACACCTGTGTGTCGTCTGCTTGTGTGGGAGCTAAGAGGCGGATTGGAGGGCAGGACTCACTGGGCTAAGCAGCTTACTCACACACCACCTGTATGCGTGTGTGTGTACCTTTGTGTTGGTACATATGTAAATATTCACAGCCTGCTGCTTTAAATGCAATCAGAGATGATAATCTGCAGTATTTCTCCAGGGTGAAAGTTGATTTGACTTTTTTTTGCTCCCAACCGTCTCTGAAATGAACGAAAACAGTTCAGTTGAATGTTTACACTCTGGATTTTATAATTTTTTTATTTTTCTGTAGCTCCTGACTGCAATTCAAGAATGATACCGATCTGCAGAGGAGGCTTTTTACTTTTGATTCGTGCAAACTTACTACCCACACATTTTCTTGAATGCAAAATGTTGAGAACAACAAAGGGTTCATCTTTTAATCACTGCTTGCATTTTCTTTAAATCCATTAGGGGCTGAGACAATTAATCAAATAAATCATGATTAATTGATTATTGAAGTAATTGTCAACTAATTTAGCAATCAATTAATGGTTAACGGTTTGATAAAATAAAAATATTTTTTATTTTATTTTAATAAAATAAAAAAATATTTTTTATTTTATTTTTAAAATTAAAATAAATCTGTTAACATTTTCTGTGCAGAACTCAAGTGACCTCGTTGAAGCTTCACCAGATTTTATATTCTGTAAAGAAACAAACAAAAAAACTATTAAACATATTTTGCTATCCAATTATGTAGTCAAAAATATTCAGATATTTTATTAATCAGTATTGTTTTTTAATTACAGATTCAGCCTTTGCTATGAAGCATACGCTGAACAAACGCTGTTTTTGCATTTTAGGCCATAAAATATTTATCTTCTTATTCAAAAAATAATAATAA
>NW_015114196.1:63224-65314 GCF_001443285.1 Poecilia latipinna | reverse complement strand
AGGCGAGGAGGAGAACCGCAGAAGCTGAAAATGTAACAAATGTTGCAAATTTGGTCCCCAATCAAACAAAATTACTTTTACTCACAGCTCACCAGAATTGCCTTTTATGCGCTATGCTTCCTCCCAAACACTAGGTGCCACTATAGAATTGATTGGACACTTTAAAATGAAAACATAACTTTGTGGTTTGAAATTCCCTGCTGTTTTTATGAAACACAGATTTATAAATAAACTAGTATTACTCCTCATGTTTTTCTAGTTTAATTTGCGCAGCAAAAATAATAAGATTTTCTTTTAACCACAGTTTTTACTTTCACTTTTACTCAAAAACACACCTGGGTACACCAGTCCAGTAAACATGACTCACATTCAGTGTTTTTGTTGCTCAGCCTCATTTTTTGTCTCTAAACAAAAGAAGAAACAATACAATTCACCTAAAAAAAATGTGGATATTTATTGTAGGTAAAATAAAATGAAACCCATTTACATTTGCGTACTACTTTACTCTCACTTTGCTGCAGCTCAGAGTGTCAAAGGTCACAGAGGGAAGGAAGCACAAGTCCACTACGCTTATAATACTGGGGAAAACTCTGATTATGACTATTTTCTCATAAGAAAATAGTCTTATGAGACTAGCTTAGTAGCTTGGCCCTTTTACTCCTTCGTACGACCCAAAGAAGGTATTATTGAAATAAAAAACACTTTTTGAAAATATATTTTGTCATTTATTTGAAAGAAAGTGAGGAAAAAAGTCGGATTAAAATCCTATCTGTTATGACAAAACTTAAGATTTTATTTGTAACCACATCACCCAGCTCTGTTTTAATTTCCACCAAATTATCCTGAAGTTATAGCAGAATAAACTCCTCATACACCCGATGACCCTGTGACTAGAATATTAATATTATTCATTCGACCTTTTAACTGGAGATTTTTCTCAAACATGTTGGTTTGATGTTAATACCAGGAGTTTGTTACACACACCTGTGTGTCGTCTGCTTGTGTGGGAGCTAAGAGGCGGATTGGAGGGCAGGACTCACTGGGCTAAGCAGCTTACTCACACACCACCTGTATGCGTGTGTGTGTACCTTTGTGTTGGTACATATGTAAATATTCACAGCCTGCTGCTTTAAATGCAATCAGAGATGATAATCTGCAGTATTTCTCCAGGGTGAAAGTTGATTTGACTTTTTTTTGCTCCCAACCGTCTCTGAAATGAACGAAAACAGTTCAGTTGAATGTTTACACTCTGGATTTTATAATTTTTTTATTTTTCTGTAGCTCCTGACTGCAATTCAAGAATGATACCGATCTGCAGAGGAGGCTTTTTACTTTTGATTCGTGCAAACTTACTACCCACACATTTTCTTGAATGCAAAATGTTGAGAACAACAAAGGGTTCATCTTTTAATCACTGCTTGCATTTTCTTTAAATCCATTAGGGGCTGAGACAATTAATCAAATAAATCATGATTAATTGATTATTGAAGTAATTGTCAACTAATTTAGCAATCAATTAATGGTTAACGGTTTGATAAAATAAAAATATTTTTTATTTTATTTTAATAAAATAAAAAAATATTTTTTATTTTATTTTTAAAATTAAAATAAATCTGTTAACATTTTCTGTGCAGAACTCAAGTGACCTCGTTGAAGCTTCACCAGATTTTATATTCTGTAAAGAAACAAACAAAAAAACTATTAAACATATTTTGCTATCCAATTATGTAGTCAAAAATATTCAGATATTTTATTAATCAGTATTGTTTTTTAATTACAGATTCAGCCTTTGCTATGAAGCATACGCTGAACAAACGCTGTTTTTGCATTTTAGGCCATAAAATATTTATCTTCTTATTCAAAAAATAATAATAATTGGATTATTTTCTTACTTGCATCTTTTAATGTATTTCTAAAAAAAAAAAATGTTAGAAGGTAGGTGTGCGCCATTTGCAGTTTTCTGGCCGATATTTGGTAAGCAGTTATCAGTTTATTTTTTATTTTTGTAACTGACTTGGTTGATTTTATTAAGGAATCATGTAAAGCAAATGGCATGGCGTGTGAGATTTGTGAACTCTACATTTAAAAGT
>NW_015114196.1:47263-59568 GCF_001443285.1 Poecilia latipinna | reverse complement strand
CAAAAAAAAAAAATGTTAGTAGGTAGGTGTGCGCCATTTGCAGTTTTCTGGCCGATATTTGGTAAGCAGTTATCAGTTTATTTTTTATTTTTGTAACTGACTTGGTTGGATGTTATAAGGTCATCAGGTCAACTGATCGGCTGGCCGTGTGCGATTCCTGACTCCACAATCAAAATGTCCCACAAAATACTTTACAGAGTTAGAAAAGTGATGGTTAGTCGTCTATTTACATGGATCACAAAAGAAACAGAATATTTTTTTTATACAAGCTGTTTCTCTGCTATGCGTTCCTCAACAGAAAGTGAAAATTCAACAGATGAAGAATCAAACGATGTAGCAACATGGCATTGTTCTCTCTTTTTTTGAGTGTAGATGAAATTCATTTTATACTAGGAACCATGAAAGTTTATATTTTCTCAGTCTTGTTATTGTGACTGGAGTCATGTGTTTTGTTGGCGCTGCATCTGCTGGCGTGTGCGTGCAGCTGGGCGAGGCCGTCGCTAACGGCGCGTTGGATTTCTGCAGATCAGGAGGGGTGATGGGAAATCCATAAAGCCTATTAGTGCTACACTATTAATACACACACATGCAGACACACAAACCCAGACACACCAGCATCCTGTTTCAGCTCCTGACTCTGAACTCTGCAGGCTCTCACGACAAAACGGTGACCCGATCATCACAGGATTCTGCCATGATATTCAACATGTTATGGTTGACAACAGGTTTTTAGATCTGTTTTACTTGTCATTACTTGAGCTTTTAAGATGCCAATCAGCTGCTCCAAGTTGTAAAAACAATACCTGCCTGTGTATGGGTTTTATCCAAAACCAGAGGGGATAAATGTCCAAACATGCAACGCCTCAACCAAAAACCTTAAAGAACAAAAGTCTAGAAAAATAATAAATCAGACCCAATATAACAGAGCTGGTCTGACATCTCATTTTCTCCCTGTGCAGTTTGAGTTTTTTCCCCTGATGATCCTGTTTGCTCTCCAGGTGCAGCACCGCATCACCGGCCAGGTAATGGCCCTGAAGATGAACACGCTAGCAAGCAACAAAGCTAACATGCTACGAGAAGTGCAGCTGATGAACAGACTTTGCCATCCAAACATCCTCAGGTTGGTTGTTTCCTCACCTTATCAACCCTCTGAGGTTTCAGGGATTTGTTTATGCAGATTTGTGGGTCGTTGCCTGTAAATTGTCATGTTTTTTCCTGTTTCCTCAGGTTTCTCGGGGTTTGTGTTCATGAAGGCCAACTCCACGCCTTGACTGAGGTACAGGCTGAACTTTTCCAAGAGTTTTACCACAAGATTTAATTTCTCTTTCAGTTCCGTACCATATCTGTTTGTTTTCTGGTTTTATTAGCCTTGTTTTAATGCTATAGAGATAAATTTGAGCGTGGAAATTAATGAAATTTGCCTTATGTTCTTTCAGATATTGATTAAAATCTCACTTTTAAAAGGACCTTTATTTAAATTTATTTTATTTTGTGAATGTTTGTCACACTTCTACAGCGGTGTATTACGACCATTGTAGGTATTGGAAAAAAAAAAAAAAGAGTAGTACATGTAAGCCAAAAGTCTCAGAAATATTCTAGAAAAAACAAAGAAATATCTGAATTTTAGAAGTCAAAAAGTTTGGTAGAAAAAACTCTTAAATTTTCAGATTAATCAAAAAATTATTAAATTGTTCATCAGAAAACATGAAAATTTCTGCTTCAGAAGTCAGAAATTTCTGACTTTGTTCACTTTTGAAACTCAGAAAATCTCCAAAAGTCGAAGACTTGCAACTTTTGAAAATCTGAAATTTGAGTTTTTTCTATAATTTTTTGACTTTTCAAACTCAATTTCAAGTTTTTTTTTCTAGAAAATTTCATAGGTCAATCTACATTTTTCAGTTTTTGGTGGAATTTTGTTTTTTTTTTTAACCTACAACCGCCCTAATAAGCTGTCTTACACTTCAGTGTTTCAGAACATTATATTTAAGTAGTAATCACAAACAACTATTTTGTTGTTTGTAGACACAAAATCCAGTTTTTAAATGAAGGTGTTTATTGTTAAAGACGCACATCTTAAAATACCTGAATTATATTATTGTCCGTGTGTTTGTAGTGCTTAACTTCACACTAATTATCACCTTCGCCACCAGAGGGCGGTGTTCGTCCTGAAAAGACACAGCTTGCCTGGTTGATAAAAGCATAAAAACTGTGGAAACAGAAAAAACAAAGCATGAAAATAGAGAACTCCAGCTCTGATTGGTTCTGTTTCTAATCCAAATGCTCTTCTCTGTCCGCCATGTTCAGTACATAAATGGAGGAAACCTGGAGCAGCTGCTGGACAGCGACCTGTACCTGTCCTGGAGTGCGAGGGTCGGTCTGTCTCTGGACATCGCCCGAGGACTCGAGTATCTGCACAGCAAGGGCATCTTCCACAGAGACCTCACCTCCAAGGTAGCTGCAGCCTGATAGAGTGTTTTACCTCTGAATCATCACGTTATTTTTGTTATTAATGGAAGAATCAGACCTTGAATCAACCTTCAACCTTTCTTTGTTCTTTCGGCTCAGCCAAGCTGCTCTAGCTTTCACAAAGTTTTTTTTTTTTTTTCGTACAAATCTCTGACTTTATGAAGTCATAAAAAAATCTTAATTTTCCTCTTTCTAACTTAAAACGTCTTGATATGAGATAATTTCCTACTTTTTCTTGTAAATATGTGAAATGAATCTAAAAATCTTTGAGTTTTTGATGGACATTTGTTTTTATTATTTCGATCTAATTCTCTAATGCTGCAGTGTTTTTTCATCCAAACTGTGAGAAGATGAGCTGATTAATCTTGCATGTTAGCTTTGTTTGTTAGCCCTGCAGCAGCTAAGATGTTAGCATCTGTTTTTACCTGAAGCCAGTGTGGATGTAACTCTGTCTGTCTGTGCAGAACTGTCTGGTTCGCTGTGAAAACGGGACGTTCACCGCTGTGGTTGGAGACTTCGGCCTGGCAGAGAAGATCCCAGATTACAGGTTTAGAGTCTTTTTCTCTGTTCTTTCCTGTTGCTGTGCCTTTGAAAACTAATCAAAAACCCCTCTGTTACGATTTTACAATTTTATTTTTAAGTTACAAGCATCAAGCGTTTATATATATATATATATATATTTTTTTTTTTTAAATAAATCTCATCTTTAAATGTATATTCTTTTTTAATAAATTAATTTTAAAAAATGCCTTTGACTTTTCAAAACAAGTTAACCAGTTCTTTAAAGTTCAAATGTAGTTCAATCGTTTAAAGATGACGATGTGGGTTGATATTTTTTGTTTTGCCTAGCTGCAGTTGGTTCATTCATTCTTTGATTGGTGAATTATTGCAGCCCTAATAACGACCTGTTTGCTCTGTAGCGATGGCGTGGAGAAGCAGCCACTGGCCATTGTGGGCTCTCCGTACTGGATGGCGCCGGAGGTTCTGCGAGGAGAGCTGTACGATGAGAAGGTGAGGAGCTGACCGTGTAAATGTCTCCAGAAGCTCAGAACCGCAGGGCTGTGGCGGCGCTCCGGCACAGTGGTGGCGGCGCTCTGGTGTCGCTGTGGCGGCGCTCCGGCCCAGTGGTTCTGTTCCTGTGCTTGATGTTAATGTGATGCGGTTTGGACTTTCTGCTCTCCTCTTCGGCTCAGGTCGATGTGTTCGCGTTTGGCATCATCCTGTGTGAGATCATCGCCCGGATCGAAGCGGATCCAGACTTCTTACCAAGGACAGAGGTAGGTCACCGCTGGTCGGTTCTGATCCGGTTGTGGTACCTTAGATCTGCTCTCAAGTATGATCTACTGAGATTTACAGACGATACATTTGTTTCAATTCAAGCTAGTGCAGTTCACTTTCACACTGAATTGAGTCAAACTAAACCCTTTAAAAAACACTTTCCCCTCCTAGCCTGTGGGGGCGCTGCACCAAGAACTACTGAAGAACATCTGTTGGGAACATGAAGGAGTCTTTATAAATGTTTACGACTGTTGTTGTCAAGAATGAATTAAAATGCATTTTGATTATTATTTTATTAAAAAAATTAAGCAAAGAACACAGCGGTGACTCCCTGGTTAGTCCAGGGAAGTGAAGAAAAGTACATCGCTTTTAATATCCACCAGCCCTCTTACAAAGACGGGAGAAAAAGGGAGGATCCACCAGTATCAGTTTACTTCACAACTCTGGTATTTGCACCTGCAGACTGTGACCCTGGATGGTTCAAACCCAGTTCAGAAATACCCTTTATTATGCGTTTCCAGCGAGCTGCCTCCACATGAAGGGTGCTTTATAGCTAAAATTGTTTGTTTGAACAAAGTTTGACATAACTCTAAAAGCAAAGTTGCATTAAAAGTTGAGTTAAATGTCAATCTAACAAGAAGAGGAACAGGTTTGTCAAAGGGTTTGGCTCTTTTCACTCAGTATGGTGTGAAAGCCAAAAGCAACAGCTGAAAATGTAACAAATGTTGCAATTTTGATCCTCAAACTAACTGGTTCTGTCAGACTATCAGATATGAAATGTTAAAGTTTATGTTTCAGATTTTGGTTTCACTTACACATTGAGTAGACCTCCAATGGGCTGTAACTGGTTCCCTGCTGAAGGTCTGTCTCTCTTTCTCTTCTTCTCTCTCTGGGTTTGTGTAGGACTTCGGTCTGGACGTACCCGCGTTCGAGAACATGATAGGAGATTGTCCAGCCGCGTTCTTCAGCCTGGCCGTGACCTGCTGTAACGTAAGCAGACCTTGCCTCCACTTTACATGACAAAAGCGTAAAACGCTCCTGGTTTTAGTGGGAACACAGAATCATTTAATCCTAGAAATGTTCTTTAGGTGATAGAAGGCTGGCTTTGTGACCGTCTTTATGCGTTTCTGAAGGTCAGACTCATTACGACCAGATTTCAGGCCTGAACTCTGGTTTCTAGCTGCAGCAGCCAAAGCCGTGTGCAGACTCTACATCGTTCCTCTTTAGGTCCAAAACTGATTGTTTCTGTTCAGCTGGAGAAAGTTTTGACACCCTTAGTTACCATAGTAATGGTAACTAATTGTATTACTTGTTATAATCTGAGCTAGCAGGACCATGTAGACATTAAATATCAGGGGTCCCAGGATTGGATCTCGTGGTACCCCATATGTAACTATTGTCTAACTCAACCAAGTTCTTGTTCTTTAGGCAAGACTCGAACTAATTAAGTATTGTACTAGAGCTCTTCAGCCACTTTATTAATATGTGATGGTCAACGGTGATGAATGCTGTGCTGAGGTCCAACAGAACCCCAGAACTTAAATAAACGTCAGTTGACCTTTTCTTGTCTTTCTGATTTTCAGATGAGCGCAGAGAGACGACCTTCATTCTCTGATATCGTCTTCACACTGGAGGCCATGGGAGGAGAAGACAGACAGATTCCCATCACTCTTGGTAAAATAAATAACAATAAGGAGGATTTAAAGGTTTTAAATGGAGTTTCTGGTGCAAATATCTTGGTACACTTCAAATAAGACAAAGTTAACTCAGAGCAACATATGAGCTTGTAAAAGTCAAAAATTCATTGAAAAATTCTAGTTCCATTGACAGATTATTTCACGTATAACATGGAAAAAATGTTTTAAGTGAAATAATCTGAAAATGGAACTAGTGTTTTTTCATCAATTTAATTACTTTAAATAAGTTAATATTTCTTGATGAAAGGTAATATGTAACTGTTTTCTCTTATTTCAAGTATACTAAAATATTTGCACTAGAAACTAGACCAAAGTACTTGGTAAGATTTTGTGTTTTTGCAGTGTAGTATTATTTTTTGTATTTCTTTACCTTTGTTGCATATTCTGACTCCTGTCTGTTGTACATTTGTTTCTCCTCCTGCTGCTCAGAGCCAGTAACGGTCAACGTCAGTCCATACCGGCGCCGCAGCTCCCCCTGTCACCTTGGAAACCACAGTCAACCGCGAAAGGGCCTGGCCAGGAGCCAGTCGGACATGTTGCCCCCAGCGGCCCTGACGCCTCCTCTCCTGGGCACGCCGCCGCGGGTCAACCCCTTCTCTCTCCGAAGGGACCTAAACGGCGGCCGGTGTAAACTCTTGGACACGCCCAGCAAGTCTGTCATCTCCCTGACCTTCACCCTGCCAGCACTCTGCGACCCCTGTGCCTCGCCGCGCCTCCTCCGAGGTACAACAGGGATGCTAGCTCCACCGCGGAGGTGCCAGTCGCTGCCCTGCACGCCGGAGATCAGCCGGACCGCACCGTTCCCCTGTGACACTGAGCAGGAAGAGGACGGGATCGGCCAGGTGGCGGGGAATGAGGGCGACGAGAGGGTGTTGGTGTCAGAGGAACAGACGGATGGACAAAGTTTGGATACTACCGAAGAGGATTCTGGTCTTCCTCTTGAGCTGGAGATGGTGTCTCTGGGGCGTCTGGACGAGGAGGAAGAGGAGGAAAACAACGAGGAGAGCGTCTGTCTCACCGAACCAATGGACTGCACCAAGTCGCCAGAACCGGCAAAGAGAATCCTGAACTCCACTCCCCTAAAGCCACTGCTCACCTCTACCTCCTGCTCCAACTTACGGACCAAAGCTTGGCGGCTCCCGTGCTCCAACGGGCCGCCATCTTTTCCCGCACTGCCCAAGCTGGACAACAACAACCTGTCAGAGCTGGTGATTGGCCAGCAGGTGCAGTGGGGGGGAGGACGGCACTCTAACGGCTACGGCGAAGGCCAGGTGCCGTCCTCCGACCTCACTGGCTCCTCAGAGCGAGACGAGGTCATTTCCTGTCCCAGTTGCTGTTTGGTGGGTTTGAGTTTCCCCTCAGTGTGCCTGCGTGGTTCTGCCGCAGTGCCGGTCTCCCGCCGCCGGGCTTCGCTGCCCCGTCAGCGGCAGTACCAGAACCTCAACGGTACGATAACAGCTAGCAACGCGTCCTCATCGGCAGCTAGCGCCACGGCCGCCAGAACGCTCCTGTGCCGCAGCACCAACGGACTCGTGGCGGACCAGTCGGTACCGCGTGAGCCTGGTCGGACCCTGCCAGAGGCGCAGTCGTAAAGCTCACCCTTCAGAGGCGTCTCAGGAGGATACAACGCAACAACTCACGGCTACAGAGACTCACAGTCCGGAGGAAGCTCAGAGTCAAAATGACGCCTCCGCCCCAATTCTCCACAAATCAAAGATTCAACAGCCTGTCTTAACGAGGTCGCATTCTAGGTCAGTGTAAACTAGCTGCTGTTCGCTTCTAGCTAGAGCCTTCGTCTTCTTACCGTTTCTGAGATCAGGAGTTTAAATGAGGACATAATAAAAAGCGATGACCTCACCGGCCACCACGCGTTTTCTGGCTCGACGGCGCCGTGACGGAGGTGAATCTGTACAGAACTGTTTCCTGTAGAAGTTTATATTACCTCATTTTGCCTCGGTTTTTTTAATAGAGGAAGTTTGCATGGCAGCTACGGCAGCGCCCCCTGCTGGCTCTCACTCGCACATCAGTGTGGCTGCAGAGACAAACTGTGTTTTTAATCCCGTTTCGCTGATTAACTGCGGCTGCTGAAGGAATATTTATAGACCTAACAAAGTTTATTCTTTCTACATTTTTCTAATAATCAACCCGTGTGTGTAAATGTGTGTGAGAGAGAGATTAACATTTATTTAAGGGAAATTTTGGGCTCCTAATGTAAACTTTTTTGTTTTTTTGCACTTGAGTTTGAAGCACTTTGTGATAAAACAGCAGCTGTTTCATTGTGTCTGAGTTTGTGATCATCTCTGGCTCATCCTTTGTAAAGCAGCTCTGGGTATTTATTGTAAACATCATCTCACACACTGTGTGTGTATGCGCTAATGAAGAGTGGAGTGACTGATACATGCAGATCATTTATTTTCTAATTTCCTTGCTTTGTTTTCACATTTTATTTTCTGTTGGAAAACTTTAGATATGTGTGCAGTCATCTGGTAAACTAGGGAAAATAAACTAAATTGGCTGAAAAAGATCTGTTTTTGTGTCTGTACTGTTATAGTTATCGATTAATCGATCATTCTGACGATTAATCGATCATTCTGACGATTAATCGATCATTCTGACGATTAAACAATTAATTGAATAATAATTTGGCACATTCTGGAACTTTTTCACTTAAAAAAACTGCAGTGTGCCAAATATTGTATGGAAATAAAATATTTTCATACAATATTAGAAATACATTTAAAGATGCAAATAAGGAAATAATTTTGTTAAATTAGAAAGTCAACATTTAATTGCCTGAAATGCAATAACATTTCATGCATCTGCTTAAAAAATACTTCTAACAAAGCTTCTTAGTTCAGCTCTTTCTGTTTAACTTGTTTTTTGTTGGGGGTTTTTAGCTAAAACTATTCCACTTGAGGAGTTTTGAAAATAACACATTTACAAAGGGATTTTTTTTTTACATCTTAGGCAAAATACATTTATTTATTGTGCAATTTTGGCTCGATTTCTGCTCAAACTGTGTTCTTTCAACAAAATGGCCTCTTTTGATTCTCCAGCTTACTAAATTAGTTGACTATTATTTCAGTTATCAAATTAATTACTTCAGCCTTAGTATGTACCTCTAGATATGGAGCTTCATTACCTCTAAATGGCATTTTGTTTCCTCACATTTTAATTAAAGCAACAATTCAAAACGACTCAGCACTAAGACATTAAATGGATAACTTGTGATTTTCATTCTAAACAGTCATTAACTAATTCAGTGTAAAGTGAAGTAACCTGTATCTCTGGAAACGGGAATAAAACGGGTGCTTACACTTTCAAAACAAAATGCCTGGAGCAATAATATAAATCAGTTTAATTAGGCTGGTTTGCTTTCACTTTCCTTTTCCATATTGTGCTTTACAATAATCATGGACTGTTTTCAGTTTTACATCAAGTGCTGCCGTTTCTCGGAAATGCTGGAAAGAGGAGGGCAGCAGCAGCTTACCAAGACAATGAGAGTGCAGATGAAAACTAAGACTACATTCAAAAATTATTTAGAAGAAAATACGTGCAGAATCTCACATTTAAAACCTGCATATATGTAAGCTTAAAAATCATGCAAGGACAAGAAACCATTTAAAATGCACACTTACACAACAACCAACTAAAGAGGCTTTAAGCTTGCACAAAGGCACTGGGAAAGTATGTATGTAAACTGGGCTGAGTTCCAGTTTCGTTTTGATAGCAGGGCTATAAAGAGGGGTGAGCTGCATGAGCATTTCATTCTTTGCAGCTCGAGTTTCTGCTCTGCGCCCTCCAACCTGATCATGGACAGGCAACCCTTCAGTTCAAACACAGCCACTGGTGAGTCAGGATGCAGTCCATCCATCCATTATCTGAATGCAACTTATAGTACTTTAAACACCGCATGTTTTCCTTTATGAATAACTGAGCTGCTATCTTTAGCATCTGTTTTATAGCTTACGTCGTGTTATTATGGTTATTAATTTTAACTTTACAGGAGTAGCAAACTAAGAAAAATATATTTGGATTTTGAAATGCAGAGTGGTATTTTTATTTTGACTATTTGAAAATTACCTCAGCTGATAAGCACGAAATTTAAACAAGTTAAAGAATTGATTTAATATCTTATATTTCTCCAACAGTGGCAGCAGCTGAAAGAGATTCACCATTATTTATGTAACTATAGAAACAATTTAAAAAAATGTTTCCATGTGTAATAGCATTTAGTTATTAGTCAATATTATTGTAACATTTAAAATACATATTTTTATTATGCTAGTTTGAAGCTCAGGTACGCCCCCTGGTGGCCCAAATCAACCTCTCATCTCAGATATGCTCCGATTTTGACCTTGTGCTTTTCCAGCTTGAATTATCATTAATACGTCTTTGTGTTTTCACGATATTCTTCAGTCTGTAGATGACTGGAGCTGAGAAAGACGTATTAGAGCAATTGTAGAGAGAAATAAAAATGAGTAAATTTTAGTCAGATATTCTCATAAATTTTCTAGAAAAAACTTAAAATGTCTGAGTTTGAAAAGTCGAACATTTGCTCAAAAAAACTAAAAAGATTTGACGTTAATCCAAAAACATTTTCAAGAAAACTTGGATATTTCTGAGTCGGAAAAGTTGTAACCTTTCTTGAAAAAAACTCAAAAATTTTAAGTAAATCTTAGAAATTTTCTAGAAAAAATCTTGTAAATGTCTTAACTGAAAAGAAGCTAGAGAATTTTCAGAAATCTTAGGATTTATTTCATACATTTTCTAGTAAAAACAAGGAAATTCCAGAATTTTAAAAGTAAATTTTTGACTCAAAACTTTCCACAATTTTTTTCTTGAAAATTTCTGAGATTAATCTCAAAATTTCTGAGAAAATTGGCATCAATTTTCTTCTTTCTATGTCTATAATTGTTCTAATACTGTGTTTTTATCTTCCTAAGCTTCATTTTCTACAGCTGAATATATAAAAATTAAGTCTTTCATATCTTTTTTTCAGGCACAAACTTTACAAACAACAATGAATTGAGGATCGTGTTGGTGGGGAAGACCGGATCTGGGAAGAGCGCCTCTGGAAACACCATTCTGGGTCGAAAGTGCTTCGATTCAAAGTGCAGCCCCAGATCTCTGACCATCAACTGCTCCAAATGTAACAGCGAGCTGGACGGAAAGCAGGTCGCCGTTATTGACACGCCGGGCTTGTCGGACACCAGGTTCGACGAGGAAAAGACTATCAAAGATTTTAGCCGGTGCGTCCCGTTTGCCGCTCCTGGCCCCCACGTCTTCCTGTTGGTCATCGCACTGAACAGATTCACAGAAGAGGAGAAATCCGTGGAAAAGATTCAGGAAATCTTCGGGAATACTGCAGATAAATACAGCATGGTTCTCTTTACTCATGGAGATCTCCTCGAAGACACCAGCATAGAAAACTTCTTGTCTGAAAGCTCAGAGCTGCAGGATCTTGTGAGAAGATGCAACGGCCAGTATCATGTTTTCAACAACAAACTGGAGAATAAAAAGCCTCAGGTCACGGAGCTGCTCCAGAAGATCAGAAGCATTGTTGATAAAAATGGAGGAAGTCACTACACCAACGAGATGTTCCAGGAGGCTGAGAGGATAATCGCTCTGAAGAAACAACAGATCCTGAAGGAGAACAAAGAGAAAATACGCAAAGAGAGAGCAGAAGTAGAGAAAGAAATCCAGCTAAAGTATCAGAAAGAGATGCAGAAGATCAATCAGCTTTTCGAGGCTGAGAGAGAGAAGGAAAGACAGGAGAGAGCGAAGGAAAGAATGGAGAGAAATAGGGAAAGAGAAGCAGAGAAGATGATGGCTAGAATGCAGCTGGACGAGCAGAGAAGGATGGGCGAGCAATGCAGAACGCAAGAAAGAGAGAGGGAGAGGCATGAGAGACAAAGAGAGATGTACGCCATGCAGGATCAGATGAAAAGAGAGAGAGAAAAAGAACTGAGAGAGCAGAGCGAGAGACTGGACGCCTGGTATACGTCACAACTCCAACAGCAGGAACAAAAGCTGCAAGCCATGCATGCTCAAGAAGCCAGAAGACAAGCTGAGCAATCCGCCAGATCCGACTCTTCCTGTGTTATTCTGTAAACATTTGACTTACAAGGTTAAACGATGATCTTTTTTCCTGTTGTAAACACTAATCTGAACACGTTAGCTGTGCTGTTCATTTAAACATGCATGTTCTTTCACTCTGTTACAAAAACTGTAGAAATTATGATTTATTCTCTGAATGGAAGATAAATAAAATAAGACTGGAAGAATAACACTTTTGTCTTTTCTTTATTCAGGCTCAGAGATTGAAAACAAAGTAATACAAGATGAAATAAGGCGAGAACTGTAAAAATACTGTAAAACTAAGCAGAAAATCATCCTCAATGTGTTTCCAGTTTCTCTTCAGTGCTGCCTTTTCCTGTAAATGCTGAGAGGAGGGGGAGAAAATGACGAGGGCAAAATCAGCCAGGGAGGCACTGGAGGCAGTTCTGATGTTTCTGCAGAAAACATTTTTTCTTTAAAAACAAGATATTACAAAGAGCAACCAACCGTTTAGAAACGCACACTTTAAAGTTTTTAGGAGACTGAAAAGACTTTAGGAGAGATGAACAATGAGCAACTCAAGAAATTGATAAACTCTCTCAATAGTGCTGCAAAAGGTGTGTGTTTCATTTTGACAGCAGCGCTATTTTATATGGAGACAGACCAACTGCTTGAAGGTTTCACTGCAGCTGGAGTTTCTGCCCTGCGGTTTCATCATGGACAAGCAACAACCTGCAGCATATTTAAACATGCCTAACTACTGTTCTTTCAATAAAAATAATACAAAGACTCTTTGTCTCACGT
>NW_015114196.1:39422-43521 GCF_001443285.1 Poecilia latipinna | reverse complement strand
AAGTTTACTTCTCCTTTTTCTCCATCTCCAGTGGCCCTAATGCTCAGTGCTGTCCTGCGGTCGCATGTCTCGCACCAAATGTCCTATTTTCTATTTTTCCAGACATGAAGCACGGCGGCGCGGGCGCGCGGACGCAGCGCGGGGGCGCGCCGCGCACGGGAACATCCAGTTCAGCATCTCTCCATCTTTCCAAGGACAGACAGCGGACTGCCTCTATTCACAGAGGGGAAATGTTACAGCGCTGCCGCCGGGAGTAGAAATGTAAGAGCTGGAAAGGAGCAACACGGCGGACCGAAGCGGTTCGTGTTTCCGCTGTTTTTGTTAATTTATTTCAGACGGACGGGATTGTTTTCAATGGCGCATCGAAAGGGCTTTGCTGCAGCTGCTAACTTGATGGGCGTGGATGTTTGATAATATTATTGCACACTTATTGTTAGTTTAAATTGTGGTGTGTTTGATTCTCTTGCATTGATAAATGTGTAAATGTGTCAGGTAATCAAACACATGTGGAGCTTTAATGTAATTATTAAATATTAATCATGACGGCGAGAGAAAAACAGAATTTTTAAATAGATTAAAATTTTAATAATATTCAAGTCTGCTGCAGAACTAATACATTTATACAAAACTACTGACAGAGATCTGCAAAACTATTTCCTTGAGGCGTTTAAAACACAATATTTAAAGTATTTTAAAGGGATTTTATGTGATAGACCAAGAAAGTAGTAGACAACCAGGAAACGATTAATCAGATAACTCATAATGAATCAATAATCGTCAATTTAGTAATCGATTAATCATTAAATGGAGCATACAAACTCAGAAAAGGCCATTAAAATGTTAAGTTATTTTATGCTTATTATCTTAAAAAGGAATGTTTATTTGTTGATTTGCATCTTTTTATATATTTCTAATATTGTATAAAAACAGAAGTGGTTAAATAATTTTTTTTTTATCAGAGTAATTGATTAATTGTTAGAATAATCGACAGAATAGTTGATTTCTAAAATAGTTGTTAGTTGTTAGGTTTTGCACTTCTACAAATTAAATTTTAAATCTTGGATGTGAATTTTAATCTCCTTAATATATATTTTTTAAATGTGTCTATACTGAAACTGTCAAATCAGATTCAATACTCTTCTAATCCTCAAAAAAATTCTAGATCTATAATCTGTGTTAAAATTGAAGCATTTATGCAATTCAGTTTATTTTAGTTTGCACAGATCAATAATCTCAAGAAAATTAATAATTTTACAAATTTTAATAAACTTAAAACTAATTGCTTGGACCATGTTAGTCCCAGATTGACTGAAACTCTGACACTACTGTCTGTGTTTCTCTGTTTGTCCTCAGGTCAGTGATGACAACACCAAAGTACAATCTGAAAACACCCAGATCATAACCGTATCACCATGGCAACGGGAAGAAAAGGTAAGCAGGAAATGCCACGGCGTCTGTTTGTTCTCACCATGAATGTGTCGATTCTTTCCAGGGTTCTTCCTGCAGTTCAAAAACGTGATTGTTGAAATATCTGTTGTTTTTATCTCTTCAGTAATATGTTACATAGATAATATTTTATTATTATAATTTTTGTAGAAAAAGGAATCTGTAAATGTTCACAGGTGCTGTATTAAATAAAAGATGTTTTCCAAAACTTTTTGGGGGGATATTTTGTCCTGATTAATTTTTTCTTTTACTTTTGGCAGCAAAAATTTGGCAGCAGTTTCTGATTTTAGCAATGAAAACAGAAACGTTGTAAATAAAGGAAACATACTGTGTTGTACCTAAATAAACAGATGTTTAAAAATATTTCAAATTAATTTGGAATTCACTCTATTCTTAAATTGCAGACTCAGGAGCCTAACAAGAGGGCTGCAAATGGCCCCTGGACCAGACTTTGGACATCCCTGTCCTAATAGTTTTTCTTGTTTTCTTTCTAATTATGATTTGATTACTCGTTTTCTCTGTCTCCAGGCTCCACATCCAAAGCAGGCGGCGTTCGTTTCCCTGACGATGACGAACCTCCAGGTTCTCCGACCCGCAGGGACGACCAGTCCAACCTCTCCACCCTCGTTGCTGTCCAAGAGAAAGATGGCAGCTACTTGGTTAAGGTGTGTGTTTATGAGTCTGTGTATAAAGAAACATAAATTCAGTTTGTTGCACATGATTTAAAGCTCCAGACAAAACCCTGCACTGCCTTTGATCATTGCTGTAGATCAAATTCAGACATCAGCAGTTCACTTCCAGCTTTACGTGAGGAACTGTTCGGCCCACTTTAATGGAACTTCAGTTTGTTTACAGAGAAAGTCCGATTCGTTTGGGGAGGTGTGAATGTGTAAAAACAAAAAATGTAACTCTGGTCCACCCAAAAGCCTCGGTTCAGTTGAAGTGAACTCTGGTGCTGTTTGAATCCATAATGTGAACGGAAAGTGGACCAGAGACCACTCCAAGAGCAGGAAGCTAAAGCGCAGGGCATTCTGGGTAAATACAACTAAAACAAATGAACGTTTAGCGCTACACTAGTATAGGGTTGGACAATAAATCAATAACAATATATATTGCAATAGACATATGATGATCATCGATAATCTGATAGAATATTTAATATTCACTGAACTATTGTCCAAAACCACACAGCATTCTGGGAGATGTAGGCAAAGGAAAGACTTTAGCTGCTCAACCTTTCAAAGAAATAAAAGTTTGGTGGATTCAACTAACTCACTCACTCTTTGGTTACCTAGTAACAATTGAAAACTCACTATTGGGTATAAAGGAAAAAGCAAGTCCATTTAAGGAATACTAAAAAGATTGTGTTATAATTTTGTTTTCATTTAATTCTCAAACCTTGGATAATCATAACCTGTGTCTTCCTCAAGGCCGGTTTCCTTAAGAGCCACCACTGCTATGAGATTGTCTTCACTGTCCCAGATGTGCCCAGTCTGGGCAAGGAGCTCACCTGTCTCCCTTCCGTCTCTCCGACTCGACGGGCCCAGAACCTCCGGATCCAACGCATTAACTCCATGCTGGAAGGTCAGTCTAAGAACAACATATCCAACCTTCATGTTTTTGTTTTTACCTTCTGTAAAATATCTAAATATATACAGTGTTTTCCAAATTCTTCTCTTCTTTTGATGAAGCCATAGTGAGATGCTGAGCTTAGTATGGAGCCCCCTAGTGGACATTGTTTTCTTTTGCGTTACCTCGAAAAAATGTATTTACTAGTCAGTTCATTCAGTGCAGTTTTTTTGCTGCTATACCAGGCTTTTGTGAGGTTTTTCCATTTAAGTTAATATCTCATTTGTGAGATATCTGAAGTATTAAATCTTTTTCTTTTCGATTAAAATGAACTTATGTGCAAAATGTTGGACGCAAAACAGTTCATCCCTACTCTGAGACATAAACAAGACAGAAAGATTCTTTAAAATGGAAAGAGAAAGAAAAGATACATCTAAAACTATTTGTAATACGTTTGAGTTATTTTTATGGTGCAATATCATTATTTTTGTTTTCATGTGCGGTCCTATATCTACCTGACGAACATGAACAGGCAGTTATTAGAAAGTTGGAGCTGATTAAAAGTTGGTCAACCCTTTGGCGCCCCCTTGTGGCCGAGGCATAAACGTCTCCCTTTTTTTCCTCTGAAATATGTGCAGCTATTTCTCTCTGGTTTCTGCTGTGTTCCGTCATTTTTATGATACTGCTTGTTTATTAATTCTCCGAGGCCTTCACATTACTGCTGAATTTATACTGAGATTAAATTTCTTCATTTCTGAAATATAAAATCAGAGTAAAATAAGTTGATAAAAGTATTTGAATTAGCTACATTAAACTTGTTACCCAGAATTACAAATAACCAAAACAATATCTAGTTGTTTTTTAAATATATGTAACTGTAAATCCCCCGACAGGAGGAGTGAAGGTGACCTGTGAGTACAGGACTCACCAGGAAGGCGTTGTCCAGGAGGAGATGACTGTGGCGGCTAAAGGACGAAAAGGCAGCAGCTTGAAGATCAGACTCCAGGCCAAAATAATTGGTACGTCTATGTGGTAACAGCTGCTGTGAAGAACAGCATCAGAAACAAAGATATTTGTTCCTGTT
>NW_015114196.1:27993-35783 GCF_001443285.1 Poecilia latipinna | reverse complement strand
AGAAAAAGGAATTTAATTACTTGTTTATTTGCTTCTTTTTATGTAGTTCTAACATTTTATAAAAGGTTTTTGTGGTTTCATGAAAAATCAGTGTGCCATTTTTTAAAATCTGATTAATCGATTAATAAATACATTTACACCTTCATTCTTTTGCTTATTTACAGCTCTGAGTGAGTTATTCTTTCAACAAATTGAAATTTTTAGAGTGTGTACCTTCCAGTTAATGATTAATAAATTACTAAATTAGTTTATGATTACTTCAATAATCAGTTAATCACAATCAATTTGATTAATCGTTTTAGCTCTAATCTGTACCACTAAATATTAAGCTCTGGCTGCTTGGGAGGAGACTTGAACTGAAATTACATGTTTTTTTAGGATTTTGTTTCCCCCACAATATGTGGTTCATCTTAACATTTTAATTAAACTAGTACTATATTAGCTGCCGATTATTTCAATAATCGATTAATCATGATTAATCGTTTCAGTCTATAGTTTAACATGTCAGTGACGTGTAATAATGATGATTTCTGTTGCCTGTATCCCCCTGGCAGACCCTCACCATGGGACCCCCATGCTGCTGGAGGGGGTTCGGTGCCTGGGGGCCCAGAGGGACCCCCACGCCAGGCGCAGCAGTGAGCGGAAGAGGATATGATGAACAGACTCAAAGCCACTATCTTTATACATGAAGATGTAATAATTATTATGTTACAGGGTCAAGGCTCACAGTGGGCTGCAGAAATGGCCTCATGTGTGTCCCTGTTTACAACCATCATGGATTTGTGATGCTGTTAAAGTATTTATTGAAACGGTGGGAATGATGCAGCATGTTGAATTTCCACTGTAATTATGCTGGATTATGGCTCTAATATACAGATAAAATGTTTAAGTACTGACTTCTCTGCTGTGAAAAAGATGAGCTAGTTACACTCTGCACTTTCTTTGGTTTTAAGCCAAGAAGCCTCCATGCTGGAGAGGGTATAAAACCAGCATGAACAGTAGCCAGCGTACGATCTATCACCCAAACCTGCACTCACTGCCAGACGAAAATCAGCTCATCAGCAGCAGCAGCAATCGCATAAAGACAGCAACCCAACAGAACGTCCAAAATTAAAGGAGACCTATTATGCAGAATTTATATTTTGCACTTCCATTTGGGTTTCTACTGCTTCTAAAAACAGACCAAAAAATACTCAGCAATTTTTTAGCAATATGTTAATATTTTTGGTGTCTGGAAAATGAGCCATTTCAAAAACCTCCAGAATGTGGCATCACAAATCAACAGGCACTACTCGTTATCTAGCAACCACAGCAGAGCTCCACCTATTACCTAGCAACCACAGTGGAGCTCCTGCACATTAGGTCGGCTGGCTGAGCTGCACAATGGCTGCAGGAAAAGAAAAGTTTTATTGTTCTTACCATTTAGAAACCACATGCTGCATTTTTGTTGGTTGTGCAGGAGGCTCCACTACTGCTTTTCAAAGTTGTACGGATATATAACTGCACATCTGTTTGCAGCATTTTCACGTGTGAGTGTAAATGTTGAGTTGATGGGCGTGGCCAGCAGTAGCTTATTTGGATTTAAAGTGACAGACGCCCTAAAACAGCTCATAGGCAGAACTGATCAGACTAAAATCTATTTTTTTGTGCAGAAAACGTAATGAATATGTTTCATATTGCTAACAGATCTAGCCTAACCTGTTCAAGGAAGCACAATAGATCACCTTTACGAAACTGAATGCAGTTTGGTTTGGAAGTATAACTCATAATCTCATATTTAAAGGAAGGTTGTTAGAGACTAAATAAAATTTCTGATGATTGCATGTTACATTTAGCTCACTGCCAAACATATAAATTGACTTTTCAGTTGAGGCAGCCTGGGACTGCTACAGTAATATTCACCTTTCTGCTATCAAACCTTTCCAGAAAATCAGAGATTCCTTCATTCAACACAGAGGCTCACATTTCCTTTAACTAGAGTCTGGTAATGTAAATTTCACTGTCTTATCATAAAGTTGTTCATTTTTTAAGTATTCAACTCAAGATATGTCAGTGCATGGTGGTGTTACACTTCCCACTAACCCCAAGAGCAGAGCCCTTTTTATTTTACTATTATCCAGAATCATGTCTTTTAGTTTGAAGAACAAAATAACTACATATGGACTTTAAAAATATTAACTTGTATCTGTTCTGTTAAAACAACTGGAGAATTTTCTGTGAATAATCATAATTAGAATTAATACAGAAAACAGGTGATTTTTTAAAAAGTACATTGGAACAATCTGATCACTATCATTCATCCCTTAACACTGCCTAAGAATACACATTGTTTGCATGATATATAACAAAGCTAAATTATTACTTTAAATATTACTGAATTCAATAAAATAGTCCTCAGTTGAAAGAAGACTTCCTCCCTTCCTTTTGTTTTCTGAGTGATGAAAGATTAATATCCAGATGAATCTACTTCCATCTTGACTTCAGCATTTTGACAGACATGCTTGATATTTAAATCCGTTAACGGATCCAATCTGGACGCGGCGCTGGGCCAAACTCAGACCACATTGTGACAGCGAATGTTGGCTAACGGAGTTGGAGTCAGGCTCTGATACCAGACTAAAACTAAAGTGACTTTCATCATCAGGGGTCTGAAGATTTCTCCTGTTTTTGTTCTGTTGTTGGTTTTGATGGTCAGTCTGGAGTTTACTGTTGCTGCTCTGTTTAAATTAAAGCACTCGCTCAAACACCGTTCTGTCTGTTCTGTTCCTGCTTTCTGGGCTTAGGGAACTTTGAATTTTTATTTAGTTTTTATTTATTATGTTTTATTTACTTAGATCTTTCTATTTTAGAGGCTAGTTCAATTTAATTTAAGTTTATTTAATCCAGTACAGCACATTAAACAACGATACATGTTAAAAACAGAGCAAATGTTGTATGCAGGTTTTCTAGTTACTAATTTGCAAACCCAACTCTTGAATGGATTTTTAAAAATCCAGTAAAATTAAAGATTTGTTTATTCATTTTGTTTTCCCCTTTGTGTTGTGTATTATTTTCTCTTAGATTAGAGCCATTCTCTTCCCTTTCACTACTAGCTCCTTGTCTCACCTTTCTTCTCCCACTATTTAAGCTGGGATGCAATGGCTCATTCCATTGTATTGCCTTTGTTCTGTCTTCCTGCATTCATGCTGTAAGTTCTCATTTTGTTATTTTTTATTTTGTAAATAAATAATAAAGATTTAAATATTAATTATTTTTCCCTTCCTCCCTTCTTTTATTTCTACAGCAAACAACTAATGGAGAAGAAACTTTTTTTTAAATCAGATGTTTCTGTTTTTTCTTCTCCAAGAGAGTAGAAGAAAAGCTTACCTCACAGTTTTTCCGTCTTTCCCATATGGCTAAAGGAAGTGCAGCTGTCTATTATCCATATAGCATAATTGAAAATTTAGCGAATCCTGAGTTGATGTCTTCAGATTTACTTTATGTTTGTGGAATTACTGGGGTCAGAATTTATCTGTGACTCAGTGATTAATAACATGCGCAGTAGTCTATCAGGATCTGTAGCTGCAGTTTTTTTTTTTTTTTTTGTTTATTTCAAAAAGGACAATGCACACCGTATAATATGCCAGAGTTAGGCATAAAGGCTATGGCTTGTGATTTTATTTTTTTTCTGTTAACTTCTGTGTCTGGGATAAAGATTAAGCTGGAGGCGTTACCGCATCAAGACGTTGTTTGGCAACCGCCAATAAACAAAAGAAGAAGAAGAAGATGACTTGCATTTTAAGCAGCACAGAAGGACACAGGGAGTTTCGGGCTGATTGAATGCCACAGACTGACATTTGGGAATGGGCTGATTTTTCTGCAGCGCCAGAAATGTTTACATTCGGATAGAAATCGTTTCAGGTGAGTAACTCATTTCTGTACAAAGAGATCGACGGACTTTGTTGCTGTTTAACTTTATCCCAGCGTACACGCCTGGCTTAAAGTTTCGATTCAGTTCATCTGTTTTTCCTCCAGTGAAGCTGCATGAGAAACCTTAACGTTTTCAAATAGCAAAGTTTCAATAACAGAGTGTATTAAATTGACAAAACAAAATATTAGTTTTAAATATCAGAGGCACAACAGTTGTGGCAATATTTGTTATTAAGCAGTTCCAACATGGCTCTTCTCCAAAGAACCTCGCAGACACACCTGTTGTACAAATAAAATCAACGCCTCAGTCACGTATGATTTTAAAGGTCAACGTACTCTTCACAAAGGTGCAATAAGACTGTATTGTGGAGCAATCTAAGCCATAATAAGGAGGAAGACCTTAAAATTAAACATACTCAAGTGATTAACCAGCTAACATATTTAGTCATTTCTTCTAGGTTTATCCGTTTGTGTAGTTGCCTTTGAATATTAACAACCTTATAGATTAAATTTAGTCTGTATACAATTTTTTCTTCTGCCACTGTAATGTTTATTTTACAGTGGCACATATTATTATTATGTGTGGTTTTTTTTAAATCATGTAAAGCATTTTGAACTGCCTTGTTGCTGCTGTTGTTAGTTGTGCCTTACTGATAAACTTCACTCTTGGCTAGTAAAAGCAATTAGCAAAAACATTTTATGGAGCATGGTTTAACATCTGCTACATGATTTTATTACATGTCAAACTAGTATAACTTTTCTTCAGAAATGTTTTTTCCCAGATACTTTAAATCAGTTACATTTAAGTCACTTTAAAGGGGGCATATAATGCAAAATCCACTTTTTTGGGAATGCATTTTTTGTGTACTTTGAGTGTCTAAGAGTACAAAAAGCTAAAATCTATTCTCTCCCAGTGCTGCGTGAGTATCTTCATATTCTTTTTGGGCTATATTTTTCAGTCCACTAATTTTTTTTCTCTATTGCCTATTGTGTTTTTTTTTTTGGCCATGATGTCATTGCGTTTGCTGTGGAACTGCTAAACAAGGACATGACTTCCGGCTAATTAGCTTTGTGAATCCGCCCATTTTGTCTTTTAATTGCAGCAAATTTTGTAGTCTAAGTTCAGTTATGCCAAAGTTGCAAGTAATCAAGTCAAAGTGTTTGGTTTTAGTGTGTATTAACCCACACAATTCCTTACATCACCCCAGCATCAGAGTCTTTGAAGTTTCTAGTTGAATTTTATTTTTATCAATAAGATACCTACATCAGTGGAGAAAGTCTGGTTTTAGAGCACTCCAACGCACCAACAAAGATTTTTCGAAACACTTCAAGGGGCTAGTCCCTTCCCTTCTCAAACAAGGCACACAGCAAAACAGTGAGCTACTGATAACGCTAAAATGATAAGCTTATTTTAAACATGATTTTTTTGTGTTGATAATGACGTCTTGGTTAGTACTGCATGTTTTGGTTGCAATTATTTGGATTAGTTTTTGCAATTTTTGTCTTGCGGAAAACATGCAAATGCATCCAGTGACATGTCTGACTTCGCTAAGATAACTACTTAATTATGTTTAGGCATTGTTTACTTTGTTCATATTGTGTTAGCATTATTATTTTAATACATATCTGACATGCATGGAGACTATAAACTACTAGAAGGACCTGTATAATGCTCCATATTGCAGGTAGTTGGTATGGATGGTGAGGGTGTAAACAGAGTAATTACTACCCCATTCCGATGTGTTCATTTGGATGTGTGATTCTGCAGGCTTGTCATTCCCCTGCTCTGAGTCAGACTCTGGTTCTGACATGTAAGGTTGGATGGACACCTCTTCCATTGTTGACATTGTTAATAAACTTGGGAATAAAAAGTTTCTCTGCCTGTTGATAATTTTATTGCTGCTGTCAAAGTACAAAAATGGCCAAACAGTGTGGAGTGGAATGCTGTGCACTCTGGAGTATGGTGGGGTGTGAAATGCCTCATTCACATAAAAAAAAACCCCACAGCAAAATGAGTTGCTCTAAAACCTCAGGACGGTTGCAAATGAGACCAAAGCATTGTAGTTCTACTTTATATAGACCATAAGTGAATGATTTACATGTGAAAATCAAGGATTTAAAAGCATGTGTCCACTTTAAAGCTTGCTCAGATACATAAAAAAATAAACAGAAACTGACTAAGGTGTGTCGTGATCAGATGAAGACCTTGTCTTGGTGCAAAATTACTGCAAACTGAAGTGACTTATTTTTATTTTCTGTGACAATGGGTGTCATTGTAAAATGCTTTTTGATAAAACTGCATTGAATTAATGTGAAGGCTGTAAAAAGAACAGTTGAATCAAAGTTACAATGCTAACATTTTCCTAGGCACAGGCATATTTTTTGTATTTATTTATTCACTTAATTTATGGATTTCCTAAAAGCATGCACTGGAAAAAAGAGCACCAACCAAAAGCATGTTGATTCCTATGTGCCTTGGGGATATGACTGTTCAAACATTCTTTTTAAATGACACTTCTGCATGAGATAAAGATTTAAAATATATTGTTATATTTTTGCCTCTGTAAGGATCAGCTCAGAACAAAGTCAGAAAGCAGTGATGGATCCTGAGAGGAAGCAGAGCTCTTCTCCGTCCCTTTCTATGATGACTGACCACTCCAAAGAGGACCTTGTGAACTTCACTGTGGATGAAAGGTGTGTTACTGGCATTACTTATCCTGTGTGCCAACTCTTATGAAAGCATAATGATTTTAACTGCTCAGGTTTTGTTAATGATTACACACTTCCTTAAATTCACATATTTATATCTTTGCCAGGAATTCTCAGGGTGCTGTGGCAGATGAAATAAATACAAGCCCAACAGATCCATCTCTAAGGAGCTACAGGTCTAAGACCCCTCCACCAGATTTCAGGTTTGACCCTCCAAACATCAAATAGGGCAATTATCTTGTTTTGTTTATTCTAAGATAAAGACAAAGGGAATAGAAAATTTTCAAGTAGACATAGCTTTAAATGTGTATTTTGTATGTTTCTACAAAGAAACATACAAAATACATCATTATTCATCATAACAATCATCATAACAATACATCATTATCCATTATTTAAAGAAATAGTAAACAGTTGAGTGGTACCGATAATTTATTTGCTAATGTAAAGAATGACTTAACTCAAGTGTTTGTATTTGAAGAAAGAATAGTTGATTCCTATGTGCCTATGTCCTATGTCAAGTTTAAAAATTCTAAACTTGAAGAGAGAACCCAAAATGCGTTATGTGTGTTCATTTCATTCTGTGGACAAAAAGCCAACAGAAGAAAACCCACATCTGCATCCGAAGCAACTGAGTCAGTGAAATAGCTACATATGCTAGTGCGGGTAGCTACATATGCTGGTGCGACTTGAAGAAATTTCTTCAAGTTGTTATCCCTCTCCACAATAATTGTAGGTTGCGGTAAACCAATATTCTCACATTTAAGCTTTGATAGCTGGTGTTCCCACATATTTTATAGCCTGCCGGTTAGCGAGTTGCTAACGGAAATGGCGTTTCCAGTTAGCGGCAGAAGTCGCACCCATAATTCACGCAAAAGCATCATGGGGCATAGGAATAAGGTGGATACAGACCAAATGCTCTTTGTCTTTTAATTGTGTCTATTATGTCATCTGTTCACAGTAACGTGATTCCATCTGCACGGCTTCTCCCTGTTGGCGGGCTGCAGACACAATCAGTATGTGTTCTCTTAATAGCAATAATATATGTTCACAAAAGTCTGTGGAAACACCCTAAGATAATTTTCCTTCTATTTCATCTTCTTTAGGAGAAATATAGCTTCACACTTCCACAACTTATTGAAGACTGGACTAAGGATCAAGTGAAAGACTGG
>NW_015114196.1:19915-24664 GCF_001443285.1 Poecilia latipinna | reverse complement strand
GAACTTGCACAAAAACTTTATGACCAGGAGCTTTCTGGAGCTTGCCTGGCTTCTTTTGAGAAAGAAGACTTGCTTGAACTTGGTGTTCCACCCGCACCAGCAATACAAATCTTAAGGCAGGTTAAGAAGTTTAAGAATCAATCAGAAACATTTGTACCAGTCACTCCAGCAGCAGAGAGTGAACTCAACCCAAGGGACAATGCAGAGATGTCACAAAAGCTGGATGAATCAGCAGAAAATGAGACTGTGTCATCAGATTCAGGAATCCAAAGTCTAAGTTCTTCAGTACAGATGGCAAGAGACAGAATAAGAGCTGTGATGGATCAGAATACAGCTGAAAGACAATTTGTTATTCATACTCCTGATAACTTAGAAGCTTCACAACGACAGAGGCCAGTAAGTGAGATTCGGTCCTTTGATAAATGTAACTCCTTAATCTTCTACACGGAAAATGACATTCTTCCACCAATGGCAAGTCCAAGTAATCTCATTGACCCTGTTCATGAGTATCACCTCCTGCCAAATGTGAATGAAGCAAGTGAAAGGGAGATCCTTTATGAATTCACTAGAGAAGCATTTAGTTTTGCTGCCAGCTGCATGAATTCACGAACCAATGGAACAATACATTTTGGAGTCAAAGGACAACAAGAGCAACAACATGGTCAAGTAGTTGGGCAGAAGATCTCCTCTTTCAACAAGTACAATGAGGTATTTGAATCATCTCTGGGGGATTTCTTTGAAGAAAAGTATGTGAATGTTGCCCGACTGTGTATCAGACCACCAAACTTTATACCAGTCCTCCATGAAAATGGAACATCTTCAGACAAGTGGGTGATCGAGGTTGATGTGATTCCAGTGATTTCACAGACACAGGATTATCTTTTCTTTACTGAACTGGGGATTACATCAACTGAAGAGAAACATCAGTGCAAAACTCAGTGCCTATTTGTTAGGGAAGGTCCACGGTCAGTCAACATTTTAGCAGATACTAATCCACGAGTTGGTCAAGAGAAACTGAAAGATCTGACTGAAAAAGTCAAGAACTTGGTGTCAGCACGCAAGGCAGCAGAGGAAAACAAAGAAAGACGTTTCCCACAAAACCACCAGGGACAAAGGCTAAAGCAGCTGATGACACGTGGAAGACATGTTCTTGAGAGTTCCCTTCAGGTTGTTGTGGTTACTGACAAATGTCACCCAGGCCAGCTGGAGCACATGGACTTTCTAAAAGAAATATCTCTGTTTGCTGTACTAGAGTTTGACCCAGAGTCTGATATAAATGGAACATGCCATTTTTACAGAAGAGATCGTGTTGCTAATCTACACTATCCACATTTTTACACCACTCAGGATAGTTTACCCACACTCATGGGAAAGCTTAACTTGTTTAAGCAAACGAGTTGGATTTTCTGCAATGGGCGACTGAATGAGGAGAGCGAAGAAGACATGCCACTAACACCCAGTGAATGGCTCAAGAGACGTTCAGGCGACATCAGCAAAATGACTGGTTTGCTTTGCAGTCCAGATGTAATTTCAAAACACAGACTTCTGGTCATTTTTATGCTTCATTCAGCTGTCACTGATATGTCGCACCCCATTTTAGAGACATTTTGTGCAATCTATCGCACCCTAGAGGGGGCTGACAACATGCTGTGCATTTGCAGGGATTCTGGAGTATTCAGTCAATGGAAACGACTGATAGAGTTACGTTGTAAGGAAGACATCTCCAATAAATGCATCTATCAACTGAGCCTGAATGAAATATCCAGTACAGTAAAGCAACTCAAAGAGCCTCAAACACAATCATCCCAGAGATACCTGCCATCCACAGGCTCCAGCTCAGTGCTGTTGACAAAAAAAGATGAGGAACTTTTCACAGTTTTGGACATTTTGAGTGAAAATGAGTGTGAAAACACAGAAATTGAAAAGTCTGATTCCTTTGATGAGTTTAATAAGAAAACAGAGGAGGACTTCTATAGAGGGGGGCAGGTAACATGGTGGAACTTTCACCTCTCTGAACAGAGAGGCAGTCTGCCGTTTATCAAGAGAGACAAATACAATGAGTTGTATGATCTGATTACACCTGTCGAAGGCTACACATCTTCATGTGTCATGATCAACCTCTTCCATCCCCCAGGATGCGGGGGAACGACCCTTGCAATGCATGTTCTTTGGGACTTAAGGAAGAAATTCAGATGTGCAGTTGTAAAAAACAACAGGGCAACAAATAACAACATTGCAGTTCAAGTCATAAACCTGCTCACTTATGGAAAACAGGATCAGCCAGGATACACACCTGTCATCCTCTTAGTGGACAACTGGGAGGATGTTGAGGACCTTAAGCAGTGCATCCTTCATGTTGCTGGTGAAAGGAGGCAGCAGAACGCTCTCATGGTTATCATATTGAACTGTGAGAGAACGCAGTTTCCCGATGAGAGTTCCAGAAATAGCAACCTTCCTAATATATTCATAACCAACAAGTTGTCTACCAAAGAGCAGGGATTGTTTTCTGAGAAACTTCAGCAGCTGAAAACTTACCATGAAAAGCCTGAAACCTTTTACGCTTTTATGATCATGACAAATAATTTCAGTGAGGCTTACATCACAAACATTGTGAGCAACAGTTTTAAAGATCTTAATGCCACCGGTCGACAAGGGAGGCTTCTCTCCTTTCTGGCTTTGTTGAACACATTTGTGAATGGATCCTACATGTCTCTCTCTTTGTGTGAAGAGCTACTTGGTATAAGGAATTCCCTTTGGAAACGAGAGACACTTGATGATGTATTGAATCCATATTCCACACTGCTGATAACATTCAGTGTTGAAGAGCATGGCTTCTATCAAGCGGTGCGGTTCTTGCACCCAATGATTGCCAGCAACTGTCTACAGATCCTTGAACAAAAACACAAACTATCCTTAGCAGAGATAGTTATTGACATTTTACACTGTGACAAACTCTATAAATCTTGCATGGGAAAGGATTTCCTGGTTCAAAACATTCAAAGCATGCTCATTTCCCGACACAGGAAAGAACAAGGGGATGACAAAGATACACAGTTTTCTCCTTTAATTGAAAAAATACATGACAAGGAAGGACCAGAAAAAGTCAAAGAGCTTTTTGAGAAAGCCATAGGAAGGTTTGACAGAAGTGCAACTCTGCCACAGGCACTGGCAAGATATTTCTGTCTGAGAGAAAAAGACTTCCAGGCTGCCCTAAAATGGGCTTTAGATGCACAAGGTAAAAATTCAAATTCCTACATTGCAGACACAGTAGGACAAGTTTACAAGAGCCAGCTCAAAAAGAAAATTGAAGATTCAGAGCCTCTCACTGCTGAAGCTCTTGATGAATGCTTGATACTGGGCTCCAAAGCTGTAAAAGCCTTCCAAGAGTCACAGGTGCTGGCCAAGAAAGATGAAACTATAGACCCATTTGATCTCCACAACAGAAAGAGGCCAAAGTCCTACAACACATCAGGTTATGTCGGAGAGACAGAAGTTATGATGATCCTTCTTGATCTCATCAAAGGACTTCCTCTTTCTCAGAGCAGAGACAGATACCAAACAGATAAACTGTTACAGATTCTCAAAGGCCACCACACAATAAAAGATTTTCATTTTGATCACAGCAACGCTGCCACTGCCCAGTTTGTGGGTGTCCTGTCACACCATGAGAGATTTTTGATTTCTTTAAAGCCAAGACTAAAGGAAATTTTCAGCTTTTTTGAGAACTATTTCACATACCTGAGACCTAGGTCACAGGAAAGGGTGATAGCTGATGAGAGACACAAAAAGAAGTTGTCAGAGCATTTCAGAAAATACTTGAAAATATTCAATAGTTCAGAGCAAGAGAAAGCATCTGAAAAAGCCAGAAACCCAAATCTGAGTCTACCCCAGGAGATACAGGACCAGAGGTTTTACCTGGAAACAAAGCGAGCAGACTCATTTGCTGGACTGTTGCAGTGTTTGAGTGATAAAAGTGGTGCAGAAATGGAACACATCATCAAAAAGTGGAAGTTTATCTTTGAGAAATCACCTAAAAGATCAGCATCAGACACAGTCAACTTCATCTTGGCAAACATAGTGATGCACAGCATCAAGCCATCTTCAAAGGAACTGACAAAATATGAGGAGTTGGTTCACCTTCTGAATGAGGAACTACAAAATGAGGGTACTCACTCAAATTCAACAGAGATGTACTACCTGTCCATGCTTCTCATGTGGCCTACTAAGGATAGAAAACTGGATAGCTTTTCAGCATACAAAGATATCGCCACATATTTCAGATCAGCCAAGAAATCATTCCACAGACGTTTTTCTCACATGTTCCCAGCCAGGTCTGCCTTAGCTCATTTCTTTCTTGGCAAATCCACTGGACTGAAGAGAATAGTCTCTAAAGTGAAGCTTGATCAAGTCTTAAGGCAAGAGTCTTGCAGTGATCAGAATGGTCAACCCCGTACACAGCACCAACTTTGGCAGAGCGGAGCTGCTTGGAATGAACCACAGGTGGAAAAAGAGCTGTTAAGGGTGAAGGGAATTTCTGAAAATGGAGAAATATATGTGAACTTTGAAGGCAACCTAAAAATTCCTGTCCGTCCAGCTTATCTGGGAGACATCCGCAGCGGATGCAGTCGGGAACAAATATCCTTCTATCTTGGATTCACAATGGAAGGTCCTGTAGCCTACAACATCAAATATGTCACTGCTCAGTAAGAAAGTAATTGCATTACAGTGTATATATATATATATATATAT
>NW_015114196.1:0-15236 GCF_001443285.1 Poecilia latipinna | reverse complement strand
TTATTGTTAGAGAATACTTAATTCTCTAACAATAATCCAAATATCTTCATACCAACAGTGAAGAAAGAAGTGTGTTCAGACAGAAGAGGTTGTCATTTTTTAACATATTGAAATTGGTCTGATAAAACTGATATGTTTTTCCATCTTGTTGCTGTTTCTGGAGGGGAAGGGGACGATGCTTTGGGTTATGTGACAGTGATACAGAGCAGGATTGTGGGATGTTTAACTGAAACAGAAAAACAGCAGTGAAGTCAGTGGGGTGGTCTTTTTACAAGGAGTTAAAATGTTGTGAAGTGTGTGTAAATATACACAAAATATTGGTTTTACATCGGATATTCAGTACGGACCCATATTTTCATATTGGTGTAATGCATCCCTAAATAATAATTGACATATTAATACAAAAGTAATATTACATTAGTTTTGTGGATTAATAAAAGCTAAAAAGAAATATCTAAAAATTATAAAAAATATTTTAAAATAGAAATCAAAAATACTAATTTTGTCTGTCACTTTAATAGCTTCTTTTATATGTTAAACATTGTACAACAAACGTGAACAATAAAAAAATAAAACCCTGTAAAAGTTATCAGGACATTTTCGCAACATTCCCAAATAGTACTTAACGTACCTGCAGAAAATACCACAGCAATTCAGTTGTTGTGGATAGAGTAGAGATATTGTGCATGAGATCAGTTTTACCTGGAAAACTGCAAAACAGTTAGCTACTAGCTTAGCTGAATACTAGCTTAGCTGAACACGTTAATATAAAATCGAACAAAACACAGTAACTGCCAGCAAAACATGGCGAAAACAAACAAAGGAGCATAATACACAAGTTAATATAGCTAGCTGCAAGCTGTAACATGACTCAAATGTTATATTTTGTCTACTCATTCGCAAACGTTACCCCGTTTTGAGAAGTCCTGCTGTACAATGTAGGTACAACCAGCGACAGCAGATGGCGCTGTTTCTTCCCAATTCAGTGGGATTTAACCAAGATTATCCATCCATCCATTTTTTTACACCCTTGTCCCTCAGTGGGGTCGGGAGGGGTGCTGGTGCCCATCTCGGGGTCCACCCTGGACAGGTCGCGAGTCTGTCGCAGGGCTTAACCAAGATTATCTGTATACATAATCAAAAATACTAATTTTGTTAGTAGTTTTTGTCTACTAACACTATAGATTATTCCAAGGTCATCTTACTAAGTTAAGTTTTTGCTGTTATCTTTACAGCTTCAGATCGGGACCAACGGCTGTTCCACAGAAATGACGGCTCTTATGCGGCTTAACGCGTAGAATTAAGAAGCCATTTACTCCACAGTGCCACCTGCTGGACACTTTGAAACCAGCTTCGGACAAACAAAGGGAATAATGGTGACTCCACGTTGGATAAAACCATTTTCAATAAGTCAAAGCTGAAATTGAATTATGATTAAAGCAAGACATGTTTAAACCGTTGCTTTAAACATGTAAACAGAAAGTGAACCAGCTTATAGATTTTTTTATTTTTAATTCTGATACTCCTTGTAACAGATTTGTTTGACTTGCAGTTGAGCTGTTCAGGATAAAAACATCACATTATTTTGAGAAATATGTTTTCAAATTATTTATTTACAACACAAAATGCTAATATTTCAACAGAGGTGTTTGAGAGCTACACTGTATTAATACTTTACATCCATTAAATCGCACTGCACCTTTCAGAAAACTAAAAACAAACTGACAGCAATTGCCAATAGTTTTTTTATATTTACATACAAACAATCTGAAGTAATTTTGACTTTCTCAAGTCGAATATTTCTTTCAGCATTCACTAAAAGCAAGAACTAAAATTCAGATTTCTACAACAGAAACATTTACAATCAGCTCTGGCATTCAACATAAGTGAAGATTATGAACAGTGGTTTATTCATTCTGTTATTGCAATAGGACAGATTACTAAAGGAGCCGCGTTCTGCCCTGACTTATTGGTGCAGGGGCTGAAGAACGGATGGATGGTGTCTTTAAAACTGTCTGTGTAAGTAAAGATGACCAGTTTGGCCTCCACGTTGTAGAAGGACACCAGTCCTTTCTCGCAGTCTATATAGATGCCGACCCGCGACGGTCTGGTGGCGACTGTCAGGCTGGTGGCCGGATCCGTTCTGAAGGCGTAGTCGGTCCGATCCCGCAGGCTGAGGAACCAGTAGCCGTGGGCGGGGCTCACTGGGATTTTACCCTTTCTAATGACGGACCGGCTCGCTACGCCCAGGTCCCAGTCGGTTTTACTGCCCACATCCACCTGGAAGAGGACAGACACGAAAACATGACTGTTCCATGTCAGGTAATCAGTTCTGCTCAAGCTAAAGTCAAGAAGTAAGAAATTAATTAAAAACATTCAACGTGAATGTGGTTCATTATATCTTGATTTTTTTCTGTCTTTGCAGGTTTTGTAGTATTGGTGGTGATGCATTTTAAGATGTGAAGCTTTTCCAGACTTTATGAAAATACTGAAGGTAGTTAAGGAAATCCTGACAGACTGCCTCTAAAAAGAGAAGGAAGAGGAAGGTTTTGTTCAGACTGAACAGATTCTACATGTTTTTTTTCACATGAGAAGGTGAAATCTGTTCTAACTCAAATGTTCAGAGGAGATTCTGAGTTTTACTATGGAGTTAAACATTTATTTAAGGAATTAAACCTCAATAAATGTAACCAAAGAGCTCAGATAAATTCCTAGGATGTAGTAAAGTTGTTGCAGGTTGATGGTCCCCAGTTCTGCATGCATGGATTCGTTCTGGGTGCATCTTCCTGTAGAAATCTAAAACTTTCCTATCCTTTCATTTCCTTTTCTATTCTATTAAGTGCCATTAATTGGCTGTTACCCCCAAGAGCAGCCAAGAGATAAGAAGGACTGGGGATGTTTCTACAATCATGCCAAGATGTTTTCCATTATTCATATTAAAGTATTTTCAGTGTTTGAATTATTAAAATGGACAGTTATGAGTGTTTATTGAGAGGATTTCAAGTATTTGCAGGTTATTGGTAGTTTAAATCTACTGCTGTATTCAGTGAATGTATTTGCCGCCCCTCCTACCTCCCAGTAATGGCGTCCTGAGGTGAATCCCTGATGGGCCATCACACACACCACGCGGTCAAACCGCTCTGGGTTGTCTGGAACCAGCTGATGGCGGTCGCCGCACTGGACCTGCTTCCCATCCGCTGAGATGATGAGGCGGGGGTGAGCTGTGCCGGGGTCCAGGGTGATGTCCTCTGCAGGATAAACACATTCACGATTAATTCCTCTTTATAAAATACTAAATGGACAGCAAGTCTTTTACCAACCCTTACCTGCATATTCCTGAATCCTTCTTATCCCTGCAAAGAAAAACAAAATTATTCATTTTTCAGTATTTTTAAATAGTTCAGTAAAAGGTCAAAGGCTTACTTGGGATTGGCCGAGGGAGCGGCGGAGCTGGTGACGGTTGCTGTTTGCCTGCAAACAAAACAAGAATAGAGGAGTTGAGATTCGTTAAATATGTTAATATGTAAACATATAATCCATGCATTTTATTTCTTAAGTAAAATATAATATCCTAGAATGTAATTTTGTAGACATAAACATGTTATCTGCAAAAAAAAGGTGCATATCTTTGGATTGGGAGCATGTTTACAGACGTAGCGCCACCCAGTGGATAAAGCAGTTACTGTTTAATTTGCCAATGGAAAAAATATTAGATATCAGAAGTGGATAAAGTAAGAGTAGAACTACTTCTGCATATTTTTACTCAAGTAATAAGTAGCTGTCCAAAAAATTAACTGATACTCCTACTTTTTTAAAATTAGATGTAACTAGTTACTACCCAACTCTATATATTAGGAATCCAAACAACTATTTGAGAAAATTTTGGATCCTTTCATTCGCTTTTGAGGATTTAGACCTAAAATAATGGTGAGTTATTCCTGTTGTTTTGAGAAGCCATGTTTTTTTTTTATTTAGCTTTTTTTGTTTTTGGGGGTGGGGGGATTGTTTTCTCATTTCTCCAAATTGGAATAGTTGTTCCCCAAAATGGGCTTGCAGGTTTATGTTACTGCCATGTAGTAATTATGAAAGAAGCTTGTTCAGATTGGTACATGATTGTATTTCCAAAGTGGGAAATCTCAATAAAAATATTTTGGTAAAAAGAAAAAAAATCAAAGAGTTTTCCTGGTAAATGTTTCCCTGGTTGTGAACTTACAGGGTTCTGGCAGGTTCAGCATGTCCAGCTGGAGACGTTCCACCATCTGACTGACGGTCCTGAGAATCCCTTCAGAGGTGGACTGAGACGACACGGACACGTTGGACCAGTCCTTCGCCTGTGGGGGCGAGGACAAGGCAGGGAATGTCTGTGAAAAGAAAACGCCAAAGAGTTTCCTTTGGTCAGTCGGCTGCAGCAGAAAACATTCTGAAAATGTTTTTCTTCACAGAGGAAAAAAGGATTCAGAAAAACAACTGCAGGGCATCCATGGTGGAATCTGAGTTATGCTGGGGTTCACACTGGTTTTGGAAGGTACTTTGGTTTCCAGCACAAGTTTCATCACGAATAATATTTTCCTGATTAATGTTTTTTCTTCACTGGCAAGAATTTTTGCAGTGGTGTCAGAACCCCAGAGCATCACTGAGCCACCACCGTGCTTTACTATAGTCAAGGAGTTCTTTTCAGGATATTAATTATTTTAATTCCTCCACATACAGCAGTTTGGTACAGCAGAAAATTAGGGCCACTGAAATAAAAAAAGAATTCTGATCATTCTTTTTCTCTCAAAATTCCAACTTTTCTATCCCTCAGAATTCTGTTCTTTTTTCTCAAAATTTGGACTCTTTCCCCCTCAAAATTAAAACTTTTTCCTTCAAAATTCAAAAATTTATTTCACTCAGAATTCTAAATTTTTCCCCATTAAAATTCAAACTATTTTTCTCAGAATTTGGACTTTTTTTCCTTTGAGGTCTGATTTTTTTTTTTACCTTGGAAAAAAGTCAGAATTAGAATTTTGAGGGGAAAAAAAGCCAGAATCATTTACCAGCAGTTACTCTTATTGATTACGTCTCTTCCTCATGCATGCCTTTATTTATCATCCATCTCCGATCAGTCGGAGTATCTTGGTGTTTGTACACCAAGATACTCAACCCATATTTTTCGTGTTAATTTTTTTTATCGTATATGTTAAACATTTCCTCACCTTAAAAAACTGCACATAATCTTCAGACACAGCCAGCTGGCTCAGAGTTGCGCTCCTCTTCTTCAGTGCAGTGATCTCCTCCTCCAGCTCTTTCAGCAAACTCTGAGCTCTGCTCTCTGCTGTTAGGACAGTCATCTCTATCACCTGGTGGGAAGAGTCGAAATAATAAAAACAGGCAGTTCTGTAACCATCAGACATGTCTATTTTATTATAATTAATCTGTCAGATTATTTACCTCCAAGATTCTGGATTGGCAGTGCTCCACCGTAGAGATTAGCTTCGTCAAAGCACAAACAACTCCATCTGTCTCCATCTCCGCCGCAGCCTGAGTGAATCAGAAGTCTCCAGAAATTAGATTCAAGTAAGAGCAGCAAGTTAAACATATTTTTACTCAAGTAAAAGTAAAAAGTAGCCATCCAAGAATTACTCAAGTAAGAGTAGAAATGTATTTGGTAAAAAGGCGACTCAAATACTGAGTAACTGATAAAATTATCATATTTAATACATAAAAATGACATAATCAGACGGACCAAAATATAAAGTTACGTGAAGATGTTGGTATTTTACAAAACAAAATGAAAACAATTCACATAAATAACATAAATGCTCAGGTAAAAGACAAAAAAAATAAATCCAAATCAGTTTCTTTCAATGTAAAACTTATGAAACTTTAACAAAAACTGCAGGTTTATGTCTGTACACTGCAAAAACACAAAATCTTGGACTACCCCATGGACTACCAGTGGTTGATCATACATGATCAACACAAAGACTGCTTTTATCAGAGGCTATTTGTACATTTTGTAAAGACAAAGTTTAATTTTAGCGGACTTATTTATCTACTTGATACAAATCTGATTAGTCGTTCTAAAATATGACAGACTCAAATAATAAAATCGGAGAGCTCACCTTTATTTCCCGAATGGAGTTGCGTATTTCTTCCACTTTCCTCTCTCTCACGCAGATGAGCTCCTTCAACTCCATCTCATGGATTCCTAACTGCGACTGGAGACAAGAGAGAAAGTTTAAAATAAAAATAAAACCTTTTACATGTAAAAAAAAAAAAACAATCACAAAAAGAAATAATCCTACAGAGAAGCTGCACTGGATTTTTGAAGAAAGCTTTGGGTTTTTAAAAATTTACACTGAAAAAACAAAAAATATTACCAATTATTTTATGTCTAGTTTCTAGTACGAATATCTGAGTACACTTGGAATAAATGCAAAGCAATTTTTCAGAAAGATATGAGCTTTTTTTTAAAGAAAATAAATGATTCCTCAATATTGATGGAAAAGTACTGGTTCCATTGGCAGATTATTGTATTTATTATAAGTAAAATAAGTTAAATAATCTGCCAATGGAACTAGTTTTTTATAAATTAATTTTAAGGAGTTATTGACTTAAAACAAGCTCCTATATCTTGATGAAAAGTTACTTGTAAGTTAGTTTTTTCTTATTTCAAGTCTACTGAGATATATGTACAAGAAAGCAGATCAAAAATACTTGGTAACATTTTGTTTTTTTGCAGTGTAATCAATTTAGATTTAAAGTTGTGGTAAAGTTGTGCATTTGTAAAGCCTTATTGTTTGATACTGAGTTAGAAATCAGCATCTAACACACACATGAACACAGACACACACCTTCTTAATGTGCCACTCTCTTTGAGCCGGGGCGACGCTGTGTCCTCGGTGGTCTGCCGTCTCCACACACACACTGCACACACACATGTTGTCAGTGCGGCAGAAGAACTCCAGGCCTCTCATGTGGATGGGACACAGCGGCAGGTTGGAATGGCCGTCAGGGACACATTGAGTGGCGCCGCGCCTTTATTGGAGACAAAACTCTTCATGACTCATAAATTCTCTGAAATCAGAGAAAACTGAAAGCTCACTGCAAAAACACAAGATCTTAACAAGTCATTTATATCTAGTTTCTAGTCCAAATATCTTAGTACAGTTGAAATAACTTACAAGTTAATTTTCAGGCAAATATATGAGCTTCTTTTAAGTCAATAATTCCTTACTATTGATGAAAAAGTCCTAGTTTCACTGGCAGATTATTGACATTTTTCCCATGTTACAAATTAATAATCTCCTAGTGGAACTAGAACTGGGTTGCTAGGTGACGGGCTGGGCTTGGCAGGCGTTGCTAGGTAACAGCGCCAGTGGAACTAATACTTTTTCATCAATATTACGGAATTATTTATGGAAAACAGAAAAGCTACATATTGGCTTATTTCATGGGTACTAAGATACTTTCCCTAGAAATTAGACCAACATATTACTTGGTAAGATTTTGTGTTTTTGCAGTGTATGGAAATAATTAATCTTTTATGGAACTGCAGTGTCTGACAGTGAATTGTAAACATAATTTTACCCCTCTTTTATGTTTTTGTCTTACTACAACAGCCCTAATGTGCCATTGTGCTGAAGAGATATTTGTTGTCATAAAGTGATTTTTTCCCCTCAAAATGTATAAAGTTTTTCTAGCAAATCTTTTAGCTAAAAAAGAAAACAATCAAAAATTATTGATGTTGATTGATGAAATAATTACACTGTGGAACATTTTTCTACCAGATCATCCAGCCCAACTTTAACATCTGCATTTTAACATGTGTTTCTTTAATTTTTGTGATTTCAGCTGTTTCAAACAGAGAGTAACATAGAGGAAAGTTCCAGAAAGGGATAAGTCACATGCGGGGCACCCCAGGGTTCAATCCTAGGTCCCCTTATTTAATATATGCTCCCATTAGCTCAGGTTATAACAGGGAATAAGTTGCCAAAGCTACGTGGATGATTCACAGTTCTACATTATGATGTCACCAGGTTACTCTGAACCCATCCAATCACTCAATAGATGCTTAGAACAGATAAATGTGTGGATGTGCCAAAACTTTCTCCAGCTGAACAGAAACAAAACTGAAGCTATTATCTTTGGACCTAAACAGGAGCTAGAGTCTGTGCTCAGCTTCAGTTATTACAACTAAAAACCAGCGATCAGGCCCGAAACCAGGGAGTAGTGATGGACTCTGACCTGAACCTTCAAAGCCACATAAAGACAGTCACAAAGTCGGCCTTCTATCACCTGAAGAACATTTCCAGGATTAGATCAAGATCTAGAGAAACTGCACTTATCTTTAGTCACATTGATTACTTCAACAGTGTCTTCATAGGTCTGCCTAAAAAATTAATCAGATCCAGAACGCTGCTGCTGGCGTTCTGACCAAAACCAGGAAGATAGAGCACATAACACCAGTTCTGAAGTCCTTACACTGTAGCTCAGAGAACAGACTTTAATATATTTATTTTTTTAAAGGTTTTGTTGGCTCCAATGGCCTTTATTTGAAAGTAGTTTGACAGGAAGGAGGGCTATGAGAGAGGAGGAAGCCATGCAGCAAATGTCACCCGGCCGGGAATCAAGCCTGTGACCACCAGCATGAGGACTAAGGCCTCAATACATGGGTTGTGCTTTGCCCCTGCGCCACCACAGTACCCCAACTTTAATATATTTCTGTTATTTTACTGAACAGCTTAGCACCACAATACAGTAAAGATCTGCTGTCATCATAGCAACCTTCCAGACCTCTCAGGTGTTCTGGTTCTGCTCTGCATCACCAGAACCAGAACCAAACACAGAGAAGCAGCATTCAGCTTCTATGCACCATAAATCTTGAACAAATTTCCAGAAAACTGCAAAACAGGCAAAATACTGACTTCCTTTAAATCTAGAGTAAACACCTGGTTAGAGTTCTTTTTAAAACATCATAAATGAAACATCTAATGATGGCACTCGACTAAATGAAATGTTTCAATTGTTGACTGTATGTTTTATGACTTTGTATTTTTGTGTTTTTATTATGTGAATGTCTTGTTGCTGAAATGTGCAATACAAATTAAATTTGATTTGATTTGATAATGGGTGCAAACCTGTAGGTAATGTCTTCGTACCACCTCAGCATTGATCTCTCTGGAGGTGTGACCGAGTTACCTGAGAGGAGGGGAATAGGGTGGCGGTAGGTCGTGGTTGTTCTGCGTCTGGAAGCCCTGGTGAGGCGAAGGCGGCGTCAGCCCCTGGAAACGTGCCATCATTTCTACCAGGAGACGCTCTGGCATCTCCCCCGGTCTCACTGGTGGAGACGGGCCTGAATGTTGGGCCCGCAAGCTGAGATGTTCCCCTCCTCCTCCGGCTCCCCCAGCAGACTGTGACATCTGCTTGAACTGTTCGGTGATTTCCTTCAAGGTTCGGTTTATCTGGAGCTCTGGGCGCTTGCTGAAGGACTCTTTGCACAGTGGACACTGGTAAGCCTTGGCAGCCTGGCCTCTTCCTCTGCTGTCCCAGTAGGAAGAGAGGCAGGACTGGCAGAAGCTGTGGCCACACGGGGTGGAGACTGGGTTGTTGAACATTTCCAGACATATTGAGCAGGTGAACTGGTCTTCAGAGAGAAAGGCAGAGGGAAGAGCCATGGCCGCTTTTCCTGAATAAAATACATTATGATTAGATGGAAAGACTAAACAAGCAAACATAAACAGGATGAATCATTTAAACGTATTTCACATGTGGGGGACCTCTAGGTTCAATCCTAAGACCCCTTATCTTTAATATCTACATGCTCCCACTCTCTCAGACAATAAGCAATAAGATTCGCTACCATAGCTACGCAGGTGATAACGTCAGAACCTGGGTTGTTTTATGTTGTTTTGATTCTAGTTTATTATTGTTATTATTATTATTATTATTATTATTATTATTATTATTATTATTATTATTATTATTACTATATGTTTCTTAGTCTCTTTCTTTGATTAGATAAACCTTGTTCAGTTTGTCTTAGTTTATTATGTTTATTTCTTTCTTGTGTCTAGTTATTCCTTGTTACTCCCTCGCCCCATGTGCCACTTTCTGTCTCTCTCCCCTCACACCAGCAACCCGTTAGCTAATCTCAGTATTTAGCTCCCCTTTTCTCATGCCTCCTCACTGGTTTCTCCTGTTTTAATTTTGCTCCTTGTGCCTTTGTTTGTTCCTGATGTTTTTGTTCTCCTCTGGCTCCCAGTGCTCCCATGGTTTTATGTTTTTACTTTTTAAATAAATCATCATCCACTCAACGAATCTGCTGCTATGCATTTGGGTTTTCTTTAATGAACTCATCACCTAAGATGTGTTGCATTTTGAGATATTTTAGCAGGTTCTATTTAAGTGGTATCTTCAGTAATCAAACCTGGATGTGAGGGGTCAAATTAAACAAAAAAGAGGTTAGTAACAAGGTTGGATAGTTGTTTGTTTTTCTCTTTATAAATCATCATTTGAAACTTATTTTTGCCTTTGTCTGATATAAACAGTTTTTATGTGTCGTAGTTAAAGGTTGCGAGGTTGGGCAGGTTTTTGCACAGCATTCAGGTTCTGAGTTTGACTTTAGGTCTCCCTGCACGTGGGATGTTTTTCTCTGGGTTTTTTGCACGTTAGGTTATTGGCCTCTCTGCCAATACAGGTAGTGGCTAGATTAAAGAAATCTGTAATTGGGCGAACTTTTACACTGCACTGTAACTCAGGAAACGTCTTTGGAAAGACTTTTTCAGTCAGACTGCTTAAACATTCTCCCTAACTTCATAAGGAAGTCTACTTTTATCATATTACAAAACTGCTTCAGTTCATTATTTCCTGCTCTCACTGCCAACAAAACATTTTGGCTAAGCCGACGTCTGGATGTTTTGAATGATATAAAACAGAGTAAAAATAATGAAGGAGAGTAACATCAGAACGTTTCAAACAGTCTTGCTCTAATCTGCAGCCTCATTAACTCCTTTGTTGTCGTCTTTAAAACTCGTGTCTTTGTGACGTCATGCAGGCTATTTTGGTCTCTGCCTGATAACATCTGCAGTCCTTGCTGCCAGTAACGTCACTGGTTAGTCAGCTATCACATGCCTGAGATCCGAAAAAAAGCCTCGCAGTCTCAAGCACGAACTCCTGGTGCCCACATGTGACTTTCTGAATTACATAAATCTGTAATTATAGAGTTACAGATTTCCACTTCAAATGAACAAACAAACACGGATACTGGGCCTGTCGCAATAAGCAAAAAAAATCAATTAATAGCATGATACATTAAAATGAGTGCAATAATTCCCATTTGCATGGATTATCGTTTTTCTCTTTTCTCTCTTTCTACCAAAAACTGGATGACAAAAGTCTTCAGCCTGCTGCTTAGGCCTTTTTTCGAAGTACAGGTTTGTTTACAGAGACTTCATAATAAATTTTATTTGTTGTTTATTTATTTTGGATATTTAAAATGTCTTCCAGTTCCAGTGTTAAATGTTCATTAGACTTTAAAGTTAATTAAATTCAGAATGTGTGCTATGTTGTGTTGAAAAGTTACTTGTAAGTTAATTTTCTATTTTTTCTAGTTTACTGAGATATTTACACTCGAAACTAGACCATTGGTGGCGAAACTTTTTGCCCTGGGGGCCAAAACTAGTAAATTTAAACAACAGGCAGGACACTTTTTCACTAAATTAACAATGCAAAAATTTGCTTGTGCTTTTTTTATATATATTTTTTTGTTCTACCTGCTTAACAATAAACTACATTTTTATGAAACTTGTATATTTCTAAACACCCAAAACATAAAAGAGCATCAGGCTATTTATTGCCTTATTAAAATAAAAACGGACAATTCACACATTTTTTGGGTCACTGGTCAAATAGTTACCATTCTTGATTTGTTGTCTGGGACCGAACAGAATCATCTCACGGGCCACAGATGGCCCCCAGGCCACACTTTGGACACCCCTGAACTAGACCAAAATGATAAGATTTTGTTTTTTGCAGTGTACAGTTTGCACACTTATTGATATTTTAGACTATTGTCTTACAGAATACATTCTATGTTCTTATTATATTACATTTTTCCTCTGTTTATTTGTACTTTTAAGCACAGTATTGATTCAAATAGAGAGGCTTTTTCTCAAACGTTCTCTCCCAGGAGGAACTAACAGTTGAACCAGTAAGACCAGCTGCAGTGCAGGTAGCACCTGTTGGCTTGTGGCGAAGCTCAGGCTTCAGGTATGCAGCGCAGAGTCAGCTGACTGCACTGATTGTTCATGTTCCTGTAACATGACTCAACACTTTCAGCGACTACAACGTGCAAAGAAACATGTTAACTCTGTACAAAAACATAAATCAGTCCAGCTGGAGAGCCAGTCTGAACGGAAAACTGATTTTATCTGAAGCTGCTAACCTCGACTGTGTTTGGAAACGTCACAAAGATAAATAATCTAAACATGAATAGACAAAAAAAAAAAAAAAAAAATCCCCCCACAGAACACAGTCTAAAGGAATCACCACACTGTAAAAATCTTACCAAGTATTTTTGGTCTAGTTTCTACTGTAGATGTCTTAGTACAAGTTAGTTTTTAAATAATACAAAACTTAAGTTTAAGGTAAATTTGCAGGAACATAAAAAAAACTTTTCACTAATTCCTTAAAGTCCTAGTTCAACTGACAGATTGTCACTTATAAAAAAGACATTTTCCCATCTTAATAAGGGATCAATATTGAGGGATTATTGATGCAAAACAACCTGCTATTTCTTCCTGACATGTTACTTCTACATTGGTTTATCTCTTTTCAAGTGCACTAAGATGTTTAAACTAGAAACTAAACAAAAATACTTAGTCAGATTTTGTGCTTTTGCAGTGGAAATTATATTTTTTGTCATTTGGTTTCACAGACCATTATCTTACTGTAAAAAAAAACTAAAGATATAATTTTGACTTTTTTAAAAATATGAACACTCATCCTGCTGCATTCATAGCTACTAGATGTAGATACATTTTAACAGCACAGAGCTATGAAAATGACAATTTTCCTGTGGAAAATAAATAAAAACACGGCTCAACTTTGTCTAAAGTAATATTGAAAATGAATTCAATGAAAGGTTATGCTTAAAATCTCCCACATAACTTTCCTTGATTCCTGGTCTTTAGTTTTAATTGGTCAACAATTAAGGTAATTATCTGCCATTTAATTCCTTTACTTTGATTTTATGGGAGACGTAGCAGTAATGTGATCTGTTCAATAACATAAAACACAGAGCATTAAGAGAGTAAATATTCCCACCTGTTCGCTCCAACTGTATCTCTGTCATTCAGTACTGGTTCAGTTTATTTTACATAAACTCTCTGTTTATCTGCCCCACTCCTTCACTTTAATAACAGAAAAGCTCAGATCATGTGGCTACATCTCCAGCCTGTTACAGCTTGTCTTACCTTTTCTTGACGACTAAAAACGTCCGATTTTCCTGCCCTTCAGTGGCCGTAAACGATGAAGTTCGGCTCCAAAATGTTCTAAATGAGAACTTAACCTTTTTCCCCTCGTGTCATTCTTCTCCTTCAGCGTGTGTTTAACCACTCCCTTCACCTGCTGAATGGATCCAGCCCAACCTGCTGGACAGGTGCGACGACTCCACACAGCAGGTATGCGGTTTTCCAAACACTCTCTTATCCGTCTTCATATCTGCTTTCTGCATCCTAGCAAAGATGGGACAGACAGACACAGTTCGTTGCTTTTACAGTCATGGCAAACTCTGAGCACGATACTTCAAATATATTGTAATGTGTTATTTAAGTATAGTAAGCTATGTTCTGTAAATATATAGAATGATGTACTGATATTATACAATATATATTCATGTAATATATAAAAATGGCTGCCACTTTCCATATATTGCAATGTATTAAAAACAAATATATATGTATATGTATGTTTTAATATCCCATAATTTTCATTTTTAAATATTCACTATCATGTAGTATGAGTTATATGGGAAAATGTAATGGTAATATATGTAAACATATCAATTTGTGGTAAATGTATTTTACATAGATGGAAAATTATATGGAATCATAAAATATATGTAAAGATTTATGAGCAATATATGGTAGAATATATTGAAAATATATGGAAATGTGTGTGATATATTCATAAAAAATGACAAGAGGAAGAAAAAAGGAAGAGAGACAGGATGAAAAGTTAGAAAAGACAGATAAAGTGAAAACACCCAGGAAGTCTGCTTCTACCTGCAAAAAGAGAGAAAAAAGAGAGAACTGAGAAACCAGTGACAAATACATGATGCAGATTAATACAAGATGTATTCAGTGGCAATAGCAGCCCGGTGCATCCCTTCTTTCTGCTATTAGTAAAAAAACCTCAGCTGAAACTTGCTGTAAAACACAAGTTCCAGTGTTTAATTATTTTTGGGCATAGGTTCTCACCTTTATGTAGAGCCGCTGATGTTGAACCATCTGCTACTGTATGGAACCACAAAGCTAACAATAAGCATCACAATTAGTACTTAGATTATAAGTTAGATTGTTTATTTTGTATTTAGAGGTTTCCTGTCTAAAGGTCTTTGTATTTGTGGCTTGAATGATTTAACTCTAGATGACCTCATTCGCATAAAATCACAAAAGACTTACTAGGATATAAGTGACTCACCATTCAATGAATGTAAGGCTGTGTGGTATTTCTTTATCACAAATATTAGAGCTGGGATTTGTTTTTCATAGTTCCATAGTCTCCACCTAAACATTGTTTTGAACTCTTTTTCTGTTCAGGTGGGGCCACACCTGCTCACGGGACAATATGAAACCTTCACAGGTTACACGGCACATTTATCCATCACTTTGTCATAAAGAGTCACCATTACCAAAGTCCTTGAGTCAAATTCACAAAACGTTACTCTCAACCAACTGTCACTATGTTGAGGAGGGTGACCAGACGTCCCAGATTTCCAGGGACATTCCGCGTTTTAGGTGACCTGTCCCATCAGATACGGTAGCTCCCCCACCGCCCAGGCGGCAAAATACGCGCGTGCTCGTTATGAGCACTGAGAAAGCAGGCGCGTAGCAAGCACGCGCTTGTTCGGCGCGCTTGTCTGGGGAACTACGGACACCGTAAAAGCTCAAACAATATATTTCGGCAAAGTTGTCACACTTTCTTCACGTTTTTGCGTGAAACTAATAGTAATACTACTACTAATAATAATA
>NW_015114195.1:223724-249553 GCF_001443285.1 Poecilia latipinna | reverse complement strand
GAACAGCCCAGATATTCCCAAACACTGGTAGTTCCACATTTCAGCTGTTGTCACCTCGTCTCTCTCTTTAGCACATTTGAGCACATTCATCCATTCCAAATACCATCCTAATGACCTTGTTGTACACCCTGCTGACATGGATCAGTGAGTTGTCTCATTCATCATGTCATCAATACAGTAGAAGTGGCTGATCATTACTGCCTCTGAAAGCCAATATCCAGAGTCACTCTTTTTGAACATCTGCCTTTATACCACAATTGCATGTGTCAAGAGTGGGGAAAAAAAACATATTTGTTTAGATGTAAAGAGAGTTGGAAATCTTGATTCACAGTAAAAGTGGTTGTTTTCCACTCTCTTTTTTTTTGTACCTTTTAAGAACCGGCATTTTGCTACCTGCTGCGCAACTCACAATGCCATTTAAAATGAGCTGTAGACTCTTGCAAGTGAAGACTGCCTGCCTGAATTGTTGCTGCATAACCATTTGTTTTTCTTTTGTCAGTGCATGCGTGTCAGGAAGTGTGTGTGTGTGTCTATGCACGTGCACATACATACGTGCGTGTTAGCGGGCTTCAAGTCATAGTGAATGCATTCTGACAAGTGACATGCTGCACTCCAGAAAGCCGGAGTGAGATGACTGTCTAATTCAAGCTACGCTGATAACTGAGATGTAGCAGGAGGAGACTCAGACCTTCAATCTGTCAGTTGGAGGCACAATGCGTTATGTGTTATCCCGTCACGGAGAGACAAGAAGACACGGGTAATCGGATAGAGAGTGGGAGAAATTTGTAAATCGTGATACCTGCTTATCAGCGTTGGTAAAAACTGACAGGGTTGGGTAGGAAAGCAGCAGTTTTTACACACAGTTAGCATGCTAGTTAAGCATGAAAATGTATAATTAATGCTCTTTGGAGTACAGTTTGTCCTATCTGTAATGGGAAGTGACTAAGCAGATGCCCATCTACCTTGTGAAATTTGTTAATTGAATATTTAATTTCTGCTCACTTTGCATCAATTTACCTTGTTCCACAAAAACTAAAAGCAGTATTAACAATAACAATCTCAGGGGGCGTACCGACAGGAATGTGGATGTAATTTTAAAGGGTTAGCTTGGATTTTCTAAAATGGAGTTTTGTAAAGTTATCATTGGTAATAGTTTCCTGTCCAGCAGAAGAAAAATGTCACATCACCTTGAACAAGAAATAATATTGCTTCTCATGTTGCAAAACCTCGCGCCATGTCAATTCATTACATTAGTAAAGAATTTGAAAAATGAGCATCTTCAATATTGTTACTAAATACTCCCGCCACCACATCGACTCTCTCCTCAAGTGTTTTCTCCAAATCCCACAATGCATCCAAAGTTCCTCGGATGCAGCGAGGAGATGGGGGGCGGAGGGGTGGCAAGTATCTCTTACTTCTTGCAAAACAGGAGATATTTGCTTATTTTGCACTATTCTCTCACCCACATCTGTGCTAACCCTCATTCTTTGATGCTCCCTTCTTCTTGTAGCCCTCCCTTCTCCGGCATAAGTTGCTCCCTGGTGTTGAGTGTACTGAGAAGCCCACTGCCATGGAATGATGTGGGTTATGGCTGCCAGTGAAAACACGAGGGTGTAACAGGATAATGGAAGTGTTCGGGAGAGCCTCAGCCCTCACCTTTCATTCCTTTTCTTACTACTGCTGCTGCTATTTCATTACACTTGAACTGACAGAAAGACTTGCAAAAGTTGCCGCGGAATCAACGAGCAATTCGTCAGAAACACGTTAAAATGAGCTTCGCCATCACTCATCTGAGCCCCATGACCTCTTGTTCGACCACAGTGCTCTCCCCATGAGGTCTCCAGTAGTTACATGACACCTAAAATCACACGTACACTTTGACAGACAGTAAAGCTCGGGTTGGAAGGGCTTTCTGATCTGACCAGCATGGAGTCCATTTTCTGGTTGAGCAGCTCGCATCCCGTTTGTGAATCTTGGCAGGCTAACTGGGAGTTTCTCTAAAGTCTCTGTGGTCATGTGAGGTGTCGGGCAGGAGTAAAAAAAAAAAAAAAAAAAAACTTAAGGAAAATGTCTATTCATCTACAGTGGCTTGGAAAAGGATCCATACCCACTGAACATTTTCAAATGTTGTCATGTTACAACCACAAACTTCAATGCACCTTTGGGGAGATTTGATGTGATACACAAAAGCAAAGTAGTTGTGTACTTCCATCCACTGTACTAACTGTATGAAAGAAAATGATAAATGGGTCTTAACTCTGTTCTTTTTTTTTTTTTTTTTTACTACAAATACAAATCTGCAAAGTCTGGCATGACATAATTGTTTTAATGGCCCTGAATCAATACAGGATTTTCTATGGCAATTATGTTGCCCAGCCTATTGAAGTATTTCTTAACCATTAGAATAATATTTGTAAAGTCTTTGCAAACTGATTATTCTTAGTCAAATTTGATGGGTATCATCTCTCAGCATGGATTGTTTATGTTGCCAACTGGATTTAGCTCTACACTTTCCTTTGACCATTCTAACACATTAATACATTTTGATCTAAACCATATTTGGAGAGCCATTGTTGTAAATCTCTTCAGTTCAGGTTAGCTGCCTTACTGATTTATGCTTTAAAAGTCATATCTTGGTAGGTTTGCATTTGCTCGATAATCTAATTTCGGATTTTGGATTCAATGGTGCTAACCAAAACATTCAAAGCCAGGGATGTTGTTTCATAATCTAATCATCTCCCCATCTCTGACTAGTTGGTTGTGTTCCTTGGTCTTCATGATGTCATTTACTCCCCAATGATCTCAAAAAAAAAAAAAAAAAAAACTCTGGGGCCTTCACAGAACAGCTGGGTTTACAGGGAGTTTAAACTGCACACAGGTTGACTACTTACCAATTAGGCAACTTCCGAAGGTAGTTAATGGAACAGTATTTTATTTAGGGGCATCAGAGCAAAGGGTGCTGACACAACACAAAGAAATACAACACTGAAAACCACTTCATACTTATGTGCTGCTTTGTGTTGACCCGCAACGTAAAATCTCAGTAAAGCCACTGATGCTCATGGTTGTAATCTGAGAAAGTGGGAAAAAAGTTAAAGCGATGCGAATACTTTTGCAAAGCACTGTACATGTCTTTCATATTCCAACTTTGCAATATCACTTCCCAGGAGCACTCTCCGTTAAGACCGTACCTGACTAAGTCTGGTTTTAAAGAAGGGAGCAAAGCTTTCTGTGTCCTTTGGAAAAGCACAGTGAGCATTGAATCGAGGTCATGCAGCAATTGACAGTTGACTGCATAATTTATGTTAAGTTGAAAATCTCTGGTGTCAGACACAATTCATGCATACAGCACAGCTCATGCTGACTGACAATCAGACAAAGGTAATAGACTGTAATAATGTAATCCATACAACAATGACCTGTTTGTCATTCAACCGCTTTTAATGGAGGCATGAGAGAACCCGCTCCAGACCACCGGTAAATGGTCCAATTGGGCATATAGAATCACAGAAAACACCACTTTTAACCTCCTCCCTCCACCCCCACTACCCACTTTCACCCCACCCCCCGCCCACTTTTACCCCACGATAAAGGAGTCATTCCAGCAAGAGTACGGTTAAGGAGGAAAGTACCACAGAATATTCAGCAAGTAATGTAGAAAATTTATGCCTGATGGAGTATTCTCTGATTTTTACTTATGTGTATATTTGTCATGATTACAGTTATTGGCACAGCTTAATAAAGCTGTGTGTAAAAAAAGAAAATGTTACCAGCTTATGCCATACTGTATTATTAAAACCTACTATTGAACAATATGCTTCAAAGTTGTTAAACTTTTTTAAGTATTACTCTTCCTGGAAGTATGGGCCATTATCAAGTTATACCAAGGTTTATGCAGTTATTGTTCCAGAAACTTCCATTTTCCATCATACCATATATATATATGTTAAAGTTCTTTTAGTGGTATGCTGGAGCAAGAGCCACACCGTAGTCCCCCCTTCACCTGTTGCTGCGCCCTGCATGTCAGCTGGCTTAACTGAAGTTTGCTACATATTCTGCTTGCTTGAGAAATTCAGCTGTTTGAAAATGTTTCTGCTTTCAACAATATCACAATTGAAATGAAAGGAGAGCCAGCATCACTCTTTTGGTGTTTTAAAACTATAGAAAACAGTTACAACAATTTGTACGTTTACCCCCCAAAAAAGAAAAACAGTCTAAATTTAGCCTGTGTTTATTTTATGTTGAAAAATTATTGTTGTAACATTGTAGCAATAAAGTAGTTAAGCCTTACTTTTCTCTTTTATATAAATAGATCATAATCTACAGAACAGAAAGGTCTTTCCCATTTTGAAGATTAGCTAAGACAAATGGTCCTCTGTCACCTTTAGCCAACTTAAAGCATACGTTAAAATAAAGTTTAAGATGCATTTATTTTATAGGAACTGTAAGTGTCAGTAATAAATCATGACAACAATCAAATCTGTCGTTCATTCTCGCTAGTCATTCAGATTAGATATGGATAATTATCACTTTTGTTAAGTGTTGTTGCTAAAACAATGAAAACAAACTAATTGATGGTTTTTACAAGCTCCTTAATCTAACAGTATGGCTGGGATCAGAGTACCTTTACTGTTAGAGGTATTTTACCACTACTGGTAATACGATGCTGGCAGTGGGCATCATAAATACAGCCCATTGTTTGAATATTAGGAAAGGAAAACTTTATATTTTCAGTCATATTTTGGTTAATAAGTTAAAGTATTGTGTAATGGCCTAACTCATCCCCTCTGTGATGTTCTTATGGCGTGTGAGGTGAAAATGTAATCAAAATAAGAATACTGTTATATGAGGGGGAAATAAGAGATGATTACGTGAATGAATTTATGTATAAATATTTAGGACTGAAAAAAACAATTCTTGAAGGTACTCAACTTTTTTTGACTGAGAAAAAGTACCTTAAGTATGACCAAAAACAAATCTGTAGCCACTTGAGATGACTCCACCACAACATGAATAGAACCACTGAAGGGAAAGGAAGCTACTGGTTCGTTCAGCTCAAGTCAGAGTCTAAATGTGACAAGAAATAATCACTATCATATCTGGAAAATAAAACAAACGGTGTCAGCTTAAAATATCAGCAATAGGTCTAAGTTCTAAATATTGGCATCCGTTTCAATTTCTTTGCAAGTTGCTTCAATAATTTTACAAAATCCTGCAGCCGTCATTTGTTAACCTCATATCTTGGTTCGTGTTTCGTTACTTACAGGATCAAAAATCTACATTACCACAATTGAAGCACACTTCCTGATTTAAAAGCTTTAAAAAGCTGCTGAGTGTCCACTGCTGGAGCACTGACACTTCACTAAGCAGCTACGTTTCACACTTCAGCGAAGTTAATTTGCCGTATCTACCCAATAGCTCAGCGTCTCCGAGGAAATGTAGCGAACCCGGGGTGAAAACCCAGGGGGGGTACGCTGGGTTCAGGGTGCCGTTTGTTGTCTGAATGTACCTAAACTGAACTGCACGCAGTTTTCTCCATCTCTATTTTATTCTTACCAATTCTGCTTTTTATGTGCAAACGTCTGTGTGTGTCTGTGTGTGTGCACGCTCGCGCGAGCGTTAGCACGTACAGACGCGTGTGCATGTTTCTATTGTGCCCGTCTTGTGTACGTTTGCTGGTGTGTGAGAGGCGCTCCCCGTCGTGTCGGCCGCGCCACTATGCCATCTGGAGAGGAAATCGAGTGTGAAGTACAGTATAGTTTGGGACCAAGCTCCGTGGCAGCGGCTCAGCAGTTAGTTCATTAGTTCCAAACTTCCAGGGATTAGGAGAGACTCTCTGCGGCAGGGAGGCAGGGGGGAGTCATCGAGGATGGAGGGACCCATGTGGGGAAAGGAGAAGGGGAAAGAGGAACACCAGGAGGAATACTGGACCAAAGGGCACTACGAGACGGAGAGGGAACATGGGGGGAGGGAGAGATAAACAATCGTAACCCTAAGGACACCAAAGAGGGGGAGACAGGCAATATAGAGAACAAGACGGCAAGGGAGAGAGGAGGAGAGAGGACAGGTGTAGCCGTCAGTTCCGCTCCAGGGTTTTAACCTGCCCTCCTTATTCCTCCACCCCACTGATCATACAGATATGATGATATGTGTAAAAGTGTTAGAGCAGTCAGCCTTGTCTTCCCCTGCTTTCCTTTCCTCCACCTCCTCCTCCTCCCCATCAGGTCCACAGTGACAGTTAGCAAACTCTGGCTTTACTCCCCTGTCTTACCTCTCTACCCACTTAAACACTCACCGTTTCAGCCAATCTGAAGTGCAGACATTTCATGAGTCAAAGTGGCAATTACCACACACAGTTCCAGATTTCAACTTCCAATAGAGTGGGAGGGAGGGCTGATCATGTACTTTTTTATTTTGGTTTAAATTCATAAACTTCCTTTTCAGGTGAAGGTGACGAGTAATGAATAGAATGCATTAGCGGACGTATAATAAAACGGCGGTGGTCAGCAGCAGCGGCCCTATGTAAGGGACATCCATGCGTACGCAGCGACTAAGTTCACACTTCACCCAGCCCATTGTGGCCTTCGTCTAAAACACTGCTTCAAGATGACATTTAAAAAGCCAAGCCTGTGCTTTTCTCCCATTAGACATGCATTACGAGACTTTGAGTCATTGTCGAGGGCCTTGTGAGCCTTGCCGAACCCACAGAGCGGACTGTGTGGTTGTCATGGTGAATATAATCGCGACGAGGCTAGACACTGTAGACACTGTGTCAGCGCGAATACACACAGAGCAACGTAGATTGTAATAGCTAGAACTGCCATTCATTTACCGATCAGTGGGACCCATTGGCTTAATAAAAGACGTTAGGAGGTCTGTTTGGAAAGCTTCCAGCAAATATGTCAGCACAGATAAGGTGAAAGTGTATTTAACAACATCTGAGCTTAGTAGAAAGTATGCTTTGCATTGAATTTGGTGAATGATTGTCATCACAATTTACTAAAGACACCCATTCAATCAAGTTAAGGAGAAAAATGTGCCAAAACTTGTTAGACTTTAAAAGTTAACTGACTTACAACACATTTACAAGAGAGGAGGGACTGAGGACATTATTTTTTCATGTTTTTAGGTAGAAAAACAGATGGATATCTAGGAAAATGTTGCAAACTTTAGGGGTGCACCTTGCTCTCATTTTATAAACTCCAAACGAAGAGAGACCGCAGCTGACGTCAAACTTAAGGCATGTTTTCATCATGTTTTTCTGAACATATACCCTCAAAAATTGAATTGGTCCAAGACCTCAATCTGACACATGAGAAAAGTGAAAAAAGTCTCCCTCTGGGGAAAAAAAAACAAAAGCTGACATTTCCAACAATTAAAGCTCCAGATGATTCAAAAAGTCTTCATTCTGTGACATATGTAAAGTCACTTTAAACCTCTTGTAAATATGGAAAAATTATCTTCCAAGTGTTTCTAAAGAAAAATCTGTGATCTAAAAAGCAATCAAAATCCTGGAGGGACTGATAAATACTATGAAACACTAAGCGAAATGTCTCATTCTTTTAGGCAAACCTTACATGTATATCTGACAGGTAAAAAGCATCAGCCTCATGTGGACGTGTGGAAAATGAAGGGGTCTAAATATGTTCTATAAGCACTGCAGGTGACGTTTATTATGTCATAATCCATTTAGAGAGAGCCGAATGTTGAATTTTAAATTGCTTAACTATTTTAAAAAATCAATGAAAAAGGTTGATTGCTCTTCATTTACATTAAACAATTATATATTTTTTAGGTGTTCCAGTCACAAAATGTGATATTTGCCTTTTACATAGTTAAATGAAAAAGTCCTTAAAACATGAACATTTAAATATGGCTAAAAACTAAATGTTTCATGACTACCAAAATTAAGGAAATCTGGAGAATGGCTGCAGTTTAACTGCCTATAAATCCTCTGCAAAAATTCTCCGTCTAGGAAAGATAAATGTCTTGAAATTCAAATCTCTGGCACCGTATGATGCCCCAAATAAGGTACTGATTTTGGAAGAAACGCTATAAACCAACAACTATTGACAGCTAATTCTGCCAGGACAAAAGAAAAAGATGTCAATACCGTGAAAGTATTGAAAGAAAGGCAGCGGGGAAGGCAAATTTATTTATGGAGCAAATTACAGCACAACAAAGAAAACATACTGTAGCTCTGAAGCATTCCACACCGAGCTGAAAGCTAACACGGCGAATAGCAATGCGGTGGCAAAACCCTGTGCTGTGCTGATGTTTAAAAATGAGAAAAGGAGGAAGTAAAGGGATTATTGGGTAGAAAAACCACTGATGTAGAATGCAATTTTCCTGAAGTTAGTGTTGGTATTTTGATGTGCATTACTCAGAGGGCTGCATGTGGAAGACGGAGTGGTAAACCTGCTGAGGAACATTATTTTCCATCTTAAAAGGAATGGTTCTACCCTGTTGCTAATGCATTTTTGTCTTCAATTGCAACAGCACATGTCAGGGTGACAAGTGCAACCCACCAGCTAATCGCTGACATAAAAAAAAAGAAAAAAAAAAAGGCTTTTCAGAAAAATCATTCATGTCTTATTCAAAATATATAATAATTCCCACCAAATCCAGTCGGATATACAGTGATTGGCCAGTGTGGGCTATAGTGTGCGAAATATGTAGGTTGGACCGGAGCGGTTTTGGCAGGAGTCCAGCCTCAGACTTTTTCCACTAGCCTGCATGGCGCCTTCTGTGCTGCATTCTCCTCCACGTTTCCCCCCTTCAACACATTATAAAGACAGAAGCTCTGAGATCCACCAGCGCAGGGTCACAGTTTCTGGCCTGTCAGTCACACAGGCCATCAGCTTATTGTCTTTGTCTGCTACAGGAACAGCCTCCAGCCATATCAATCATCTTTATTATCATGACTTAAAAACCTTTGTTGTTTAACTTTTTTTGCCTGGGCTGCCTCTTTATCCTGCGCTCCAATCACGATTTCATGGGCAGTTCAGCCGGGCCAATGGGGAGGTTGAGTGGGCCGGAGGAGAATGCTTTTAACCTGCTGCATCTGGCGCTTTCCCACTGCTCACCCAGTGGGACGTGGTCACCTTGCTTTAAAAGGCTGATGAGGGGGGGCGGGGGGGGCACCCGGGGCTTTTCTGCAAGCACAATGGGGTGAAATGTGCTCGTTTTAAACATCTCACTTAGGTAGTTTTCCTTTTCAGTGATTAAGAGCAAGCACCTGTCTGGCAGAGGGAGGTGAAATTAAAATCAGGCCAAGATCACAAAATAAAGCATGTGTTTGTGTGTTCCCCGCTATCCCGTTTACAGCAAGCTGATTTTCATTTATGCGAGGCACAATAGGTGTTTTTTTGTTTTTTTTTTGTACCTTTTTGGTGAGGGCCACGCCATCCTCACAGTCCAGAACGGCGCAGTCAACATCCAGCAAGGCCAGTTTCTTCAATTTTCGTTCATCATTGCCAGGGCAGTAGAGAACTGCCCTACGGGGGATGTAGCGCAGCGAGGAGCCGGGAGACTGATGGTGATGACAGCATGCTTGGGTATACAACTGCCAGACTGCAGGCGGGAGCCAGCCGTTCGTCCTGTCAGCACAGATATATACAAATGTAAGTGCACACTGGCACAGGGACATGGGCATACCTTTGTGAATGTGAGACACCTAAACAAAAATCAAAGCATCAACTTTTTTTTTTTTTTTGCATTTCATCATGTTAGAAGCTCAAACTTCAGTATATATTAGTGGAGTTTCATGTGACAGCTCAAAATAATGTATTGCATCACTGTGAATTGAAAATTAAATGAAAATGAAATAACAAAACTGTGGTTTGTATTTGTAATTATCCCATTTGTCCCTACCCTGATACCCCTTAATAAAATCCAGGGTTGCCGTAACAAGTCGCATAAATACAGTTGTGTTGTTCTGTGAAGGCTGTAAAAAATTCCTTGGAGAGCATTAGTAAACAAAAGACATCAGGAAGACTAAGGAATACAACAGACCGGTCAGGGAAAATGTTGGAGAAGTTTATGTTTTCAAACAATGTCCAAAGCTCTGGGCATGTTACAAAGCTCTGTTCAATCCATCATCGGAGCACGGAAACAGCATATTCACACCAAACAATATATGACTGTCCACATAAACTACAAGACCAGGCATGGAGCATTATTAAGAGTCAAAAAGTGCATGGTAACTTTGGAGGAGCTGCAGGGATCCACATCTCAAGCGAGACAATCTGTTGAAGTACAGATACAGTATTAGTCTTTGACTCCAGGTAAAAAGCATCACCACTCCTCCTTACAGAGGCAGGAAAGCCGGTGAGAGTTGTTGGGAAAATGAATGGAACCTGCTAAAGTCTGAAAGCTGGGAAAGACGCACAGCTTCCTTTGTTGCAGTGACCCAACACTGTAGCAACCACAGATGCTAGGGGATTATTTAGATCGCAGATGTCAAACTGTAATCCTAGAGGGTCAGTGTCCTGCGACCTTTAGATGTGTCGCAGCTTCAACAGACCTGGATCACAAACGTTACTCATTAGCAGAACTCTGTAGAACTTAATTGTATGTTGAAGAGCTGATTTAGCAAAGCGTGGTAGATTTACCAAGTCAAACTGCAGATCTAAATCAACCTGGGAAACTGCAGAAAGTGTCCTATCGACACTTTACATCCAGTCTGACTAAGCTTCAGCTATTTTGCAAAGAAAAGTTTCATCTGTACATCTGCAAAGCTGGTAGGGACACAAACCAACATAACTGCAGATAGGTCCTCCTATGAAGTGTGCACTTAAGGAGCTGCATCTATGTTTTTTTTTTTTTTTCCCCCACATCAGAGGTATGCAGTATAACTTTATGTTAATGTTGTTCTGCCTTCACCTCAGCCACATGGAGAACAAAGGATTAAACTGCACCTAAACCACAAAGAAACTGGTAAAGATTCCCAGGAATAGCCCAATTGCATCACGATCTCTAAGGAAAGATGGGTTTTCACACAGCTGGTGATAGGTATAAAACCAAACACAGAGCACTGTTCTGTCTCTCTTGCAGCTATGTTGGTGCACAGGAGGGACCTCCGGACCTGAACGCCTTGATCTCGCTGGACGAATAACAGACTGAATCTTTGAAGACTAACCTTGGATCCAAAGTAAAGCACGACCTGCTTTTTTTGTGCATCAGGACAGCCGTGCCTGAACCTGGCTCCAGTTGGAAGACAATCCGAGCAGAGATTCTCCAAGAAGAGACAGGCGTCTCTGACTACGTCAACAAAGTTGGTTTTCCCACTGCCTGAGAGAAGGTGACGCAGGAACGGCAGCGCTGTGTGCGGAAAGCGCCCCTAAGCAACCGCTTACTGTTATTCAGAACCAGTAAGCGATTGTGTTTGGCCAGAGGTAATTAGATTAGGGCAAAAACAAGTATTGTGTATTTCACTGTGTTTGGTTGTGTTTTACATTTTTCCAACAAGAGCAAGCCCCAGAGTTGCTAACTTGAGGCCATCAATGCTACAGGCATTGATGGCCTAGTACTAGTACTAGGCCATCACAGTGCCAGTACTAGTAGTCTGGCACTGTGAGATTATCCCGTTGCGTCTGCATTTTGTCTTCCTGCTCCCTTACTAACTCGCATGAACACAAGATAGCATAAAAATTAGATATGGGTGAAACGGTTGTCATTTGACCCACTTGCTAATGCTACAGCTCTCCAATGGCCAAATTCGACACGTGGCATTGCTACACCTTCCATCCGCCCACAACTTTGCAAGTTCATGCACAACTTTTGATGCCATCTTGATAGTCCATAGTTACTTTGCACTCATCACCATGACGGCAGATAAATACAGCATTAAGATTGTAAAATGTTAGTGATTTCTAAGGTTGAGCTGAAAGTTTTATTATTTTCTTCATAAAAACTGGTTTGTTTCCAAGAGAATTTGTAATCTCTACTGTGTTTCTTTCTGTAGGGAATGCCAGTGTCCAGATGTACTCCTTATCTTTTGTTCTGCAGTACCATCTCACCAAGGAGGTGTTCATAGAGCAATAAGTGACACATACAGAGCAGTGCAAAAACACAGTCATACTCATCACTTTAATCCAGATCTATAACAATAGTCTTGATAAAAAAATATGCCTGTTAATCATCAAATACACCCAATTACAGCGGTAAACACCATCTCTGCCAATAATTCTCTCTCGATATAAGAAGGATAGACAGTACGCTTTATCTGAGCTGGGCAGAAGAAAAGCAAGAACAAAAAGGGACATCTGTAAAATAAGGGTGTTGAATTATTCTCTCTTTTTTTGTCTTTTGCTCTCCAACGGAGCTTAAGTGACTTCAATAGCTTACTAATCCTGTCAACTATGCTTCCCTGTGCCCTCCAGCTCCAATAAAGTTTAATCTACACAGAGATGTTGCAGTTGGAGCAGGTAGTTAGAACCAATTCAGAAGGTTTCAAACACTTCAGTGCTTCTAGGCATAAACCCTACAATCCAAAGGCCTGGGAGAAAGTAACGAAGATGAGGCAAATAGATTTTGACTAAAACCATGGGAACTATTGGACATATAAATCACTGTAAATACAATTCTTTAAAACAGGTAAAATGAGTATTAAAGACATCATTTCATTTCATACCAGACATCAGTAACAGCCCAAAGAAACAAAGAATTAGAGGAAAATACTTAAAAAATGAAGTGATAGATTAAAAAAAAAATCCACAGGGAGTATCTGAAATAACATATCTGAAATGTTATTCAAAAGGGCATAAGAAAGTCAAGAACCCATCTGAAATCTGTCAATGTAAAGCATTCCTGCTGCTATGTACACATTAACATCAGCAGGTTTAATATAATAACATGGCCTATAAAAGGGTTCGTCATAATCAAAGTATTACTCTAAGTGGTACAATAACTAAAAACAAAGAGACTTTCTCAAGACAAAGTCTTGCTGTTGCAAATTGGAGAAATCATTTGGAAAAATGGAAAAAAAGAAAAACAACTCCACCCTGAACTAGTCACCACAATATTATTTTAATCTATAAAAAATAAAAAGAGACTAAGCAAAGACGGGGTTCAAGACAGAAGTCCGTGCTTTCTAAAGACAATGTGTGAGGGAGGTAATTCAACACAATTTTGACTTGTATACCAACTGCTGGCCAGCTATTTTATCCCTCCAATGATCCTATCAGAAGTGTGAATAGAAACTGATAAAAAGTCCCAGAAGGTATGCAGTTCTTCTCTCCAGTAGGTAAGTAGAGTCAGGGAGACCCCAGGACTCTTAGTTCAGGGGTGTTTTATCTTATTATTTGCTTCTTTTTTCTTTTTTTCCCCTCCTTTTTACATCACAGGTTATCATACCATGGAGCTGTACTGCAGCTGTAAAGCGGTTAGACTCAGCCACAGTGACAATGTTTACTACTCTAAGATCAGAGGTAGTTGTGTAGTTAGTGGGGTTATATATTGCTCGAAGGGGCTGCTTCCTATTAACACAGAGACCGCAGCAGACATAGCGCCACAAAAAAGAAAACGGAGGGAGGATCGAGGTACGAATTCAGGAAGAAGGGGCCGAGTCATGCATTTGACTCCCTATGGTTAGTTTAAAACCTAACTCATATGTTTTATATTTGGTTGTAATACCACATCATTTTAGTCTTATAATCTTGTTGCTTTTCTTAGTATGACAGCTCTGCCCATTGGATCAGCAGCGCTTTGCAAGCATTTCTGTGTGCATTTTTCTCCAGCAAAGGACAACCGTTCCCCAGGTAACAACCGAGCAATTGATCTTCAATACAACAGGAAAGGCTCAGATGATCTGACACTCTTGTTTCAACATCTCTGTACAGCCTGAGTGTGTTACGTACACCTTGAAACACACATACTTGGACCTGGGGCTTTTTTCTTATTTGTTAGCTTGGTGATTTATGTACCAGTTTTTTATATCAACCTTCTTACCTTTGAAAATACTTGCCATTTTAATCCTGACTTGTCAATTTTTTTACATTTTTAGTAGCTCAAAAATTTTTTATGCCATTTTAAAAGTCTGAAGTTGAGAATATTGGCAGCATTAGTTATTTGAAACGCATTAGCTTTCAACATACTTACTGTAAATACAAAACATTATGATGAATAGCAGTTGTAAAGCTTTAAATATGTAACACAATTGAGATTTTAGGCAGTAAGGATGGATGGATGACAAAATGGTGGAATTAATGTATGAAGGAGGGATGGAAGAAGGAGGGAAGGACGGCATTAAAGAAGAAACAAAAAATGAAATAAAGGAAGGATGCAATAAGGAAAGGATGGAAGCACTGAAGGAAAGAAGAAAGGAGGGAAAGAAGGAAGCAGCAACCAATTTGAAATGCAGATGGGAGGATGGAAGCAAAAACTCAGGATAAAAACTGCATATTTTCTATGCTCTATGTTTAATCTTTCTTTTCCAGAACTGAAAAAAAGTATCTGAATCAAATTCTAATCATTTCCAGACAGCTTAGGAACTTTGATCATCACAGAGTGTCTCGTACCATCTCATCCCACATCCAGCTGCTAACCATTGACTTTGGCCATTTGCAACTATTGGTGTGTTTACTGAGAAGCTTAAAATGCTTCTAGTGAAGTTATGAACTGAGGGAGTTCAGCTTCAACCCGGCACTTAAAATGCATGAACTAGAATCTTCCTGGAGGAACCTTAAAATATGCTGAGCTGGATATTCAACCATCATCATTGCTGTGTCTAACTTTAAACAGGTCACACTGTAAAGATCCTTGCCATGGATTAGAATGAATTTCTATTAAATATTGCATAAATATTGCATTACAGACAGTTTGTAGTAATTGCTTCATTGTAATGACCCGAAGAACACTATTTCTCGCAACTCTCCTGGCTTCCACATGGCAGCATAATCGCCTAATTCAGGTGCTAATATTCATCCTACGACATGAATTACTGCAGATAACAAGAGGCCCACTTGAAAACACACTCTGAAGACGGCCTCCCTCTCAATATGCAGATTTCCACAATTATCTCCAGCCTGGCGGCGCGGGCAGAAGCTGTGTCTAAAACGCACAAAATTAAAGATCTGCGTTTCCAACCCCACAATAATAAGACACTTCTTAATGCGTGTACCCCGTTTGGTGGTCTGCAGTGCTTAAGAATCCAGATTAAATTTGGTGAAAGAATAAAAGATGAATAAAGAACAGGGAGGAAATCGATGTTTCTGAAGTACCAACAAGCTCTCTTCCCCCGCTTGCCCCCCTCCGCCCGTTCACCGAAAGCTGTCAGCAGGGAGGAAATAAAATGGTCAAGAAGTCATCAATATTTACCAAGCTACACGTCTACCTGCCTGTCTGACACTTGGTTTTTGAAAGAAAAAGAAAGCTGAAGCATTCCCTCGCATCTGCTCAACCTCCCAGCGTGATGCTGCAATGTGTCTTTTCCTGAATTCTCCCCCCCCCCCCCCCCCCCCCCCCCCCCCCCCCTCGCTACGCTGCCTCAGAACTGGAAACACAAGCGATGGTACGGAAATGTTGAAAAATTAACCAGAGACATCCAAGACAGGTCAGAGGACAGAATCAAACACTTCTTTTCTACTTCTTTTGCCCCCCTGCTTCCTTTGCTTGCCCTCCAGCAAGTTGGAAGCTCAGGATGAGGAATCCATTCCCCTCCAGATTAGAACAGCTGGGGGCTGCGGTGTTTACAGCGGCCAGGCTCTCGTTTACAAAAGAAGGAGCAGGGGAGACAATAGCATTCTGGATATGTTACACTTTTATTAATGTACTGCTAGTCCTGCGTTGCTGGACAAAAAAATAAATAAATAAATAAAAAACAAACAACGCTCCTTTTGAGCATATCAATACATCTGAGCAGCTCTATATTAACAGACGGTGTTTATTTGTGTTACTGTTATGCATGAGTCGGTATGAGAGTATTTACACAAAGACGTTAAAAGAAAACAATTATTACCAATGCACCTAAAGTGGCGAAACATTTTAGTAAGCAAGGGAAAAGTGTAGCAGCCTTCCTTCAACAAGCTAAGCCAGCGGTGCACAGCAACAGGTGTGGGAGGGGTGGCGGCATGTTTGTCAGTGCTCCATACAGTCGGAGACAACTTTGGTCACTAAAGAACTAGATACATTTTCTCAAAGTGTTTTTAGAGTATTACTATGGTAGGCCTCATCACTGGCTGAATTCAATAACAGCAAAAACATATTTGATATCGCCTTTACTTGTGGTAATCACTGCAACTGAATCACAAAATATTACAGTTTAAACAAGGTAATGTTACTATGTATTTCAGAATAAAAAAAAAAGTGCAGGTTCTTGCATTTCAATGTTTAGTCTGATACTGTTTATCCAAGCTGTGATCCAACAGGTGTGGGAGGGGAACACCATTCTGTTGTCTACAGAGAGAAACTTTACCTTTGACTTCAGCAAAGGACAGAACAAAAAAAAAAACTTAGTAGGGCTGCATAATATCAGGAAGCTTGATTGCAATATTTTTCACCTCAACACTTTATTTAACCCTTACCGTCTTGGCCACTATCATCTGTGCTTTTTTATTATAAGGGACATTGGTAGTAAAACATGTAAAACATTTACAAAATAAAAGTAGTATATTTGGGCTTGCAGGCTGAATTAATAATAAATGTAATTTTGGTTTCAAATTTTTATGTTGACCACAGCAGACAAGTCGGGAAAAGCCAGAGCCACAACTGTGGCCAAGGGGTCTTAAAAGGCCTACATCTGCAGTAAAAGGTTATTGGTTTTTAAACCATAACTCTTTAAATCTGAGGTATTCATTGATCCCGATAACTAGCCCCCCGCCTGATTTATAACATCATAAAAATGGAAGCTCCGTGTATCCGCCTTCAACCCAAGTCTGCGGCTCTTTTCCTTCGGCTCCAATTTTCTTTCCAGTTGCTCAGATCACACCGATGGTTCTGTGTTGTTCTCAACTAGTTAAATCTAGCAACAATAGTCCTCACAATCAACTAAAGCCTTTCCTTATCCTCTCATCCATGTCCTCTCACCCCTTTCCAGTCTCATTAGTTCAGGTTTTAGGCCTTAATCTACACAATGAGGTTGAAGTCATGGCAGTTATCTTCGCCAGCCAATGCCTGTCTACCTGTAATCCGTCCCAAAATCCCAGGAGTTTTCCCAGCTCACAAATTGGCATATAATGCTTTTATGCAAGGTCTCTATTGAAGTGACCTTTTCTCTCCTCTTTTTTTTTATTCCTTTGCATAAAACCAGCTAACCCCACTTCTTGCTTAGAAGAATAAATACATCTTAATCTACATCACAAGATAAGAAAAAGTCAGAATGCAAAAGACTTTGTGGTTTTTTATGACTGTAGGTAAAGTTAATTAGTTGTTGTAACATAATAAAATCAATCAAAGAAGTTCATCACTAAATGTGTGGAGAATACTAATCCTTAGCTAACGTTTAAAAAAGAAAAGCAGAATGAATTCATCATTAAAAGTTAATAAAGAGGGGGCTTTGAAAGGTCAAACCAGCCACTCTATTCCAAGAGGGCATAAGGGGGTTAGCTTTCAACTTAGCATTTTTATTGACTCTGGCAAAACAAAATGAGCAGACTCTGAAGAATTGTGCACTCTGCATTGGTCATTTAGGCCCTCAGAGCCCATTGTAGTTGTTTGAAATGAATGAAAGGAAACCCCACTGGTGGAAATGCAGTGGAACAGTCCCACAACAGACCACAACTGTTCCCTTATGCATGAAAGGCAGGGACATAAAAGACAAGATGGACTTCTGAGGTAGGGCCAAAAACAAAGGCAACAAAAGTGCTGATCACGAGGGAATGACACGACTTGTCTCGGCAGAAGGAGCAGGGAGAAAAGGGGCAGGGGACAATAGCACTCCCGGCCAAATGACATGACGAAGAATTGAAAAATCTACACAAGAAGCGTCTTCTCAATTCACTAAACCCACAAGAGCCGAGTGATTGTGGGCTGGATCTCGGTCAAACCGAGGAGCGGGTGGGCAAAAAGCAGCCCACAGCTTTTCTCTTGTCTAACTTTTCTTTCCAAAATCTTTTTGCCGTTTTGGCAAACAACTTGGCAAGAGCAGAGACTGGCTGGGGTGATGCCTTTAGTCTGCTCACACCAAACCGAACCCAAACCAAGACTAATCAAAGAACGACGGGTTCCGCTCCCGCAGCTTCTGTTTTGATTTGCTGGATGTCTGTGTGTTTGAGCCATTTCTTGTTTGTGGCCTAAGTGCAATTATGCTTCTGCCCAAACTCCATGGAAACAGTCAGATGAACAAAAATGTTTGCTTTCACTCAAAGACCATCCTTGTTTTAGCGACTCCGAGTTGCTAATATTAAAGCCAGTATCTTACCAGTTTATTAAATGCTTCACTGATCTCTGTAGCCGTTTTCACCTTGATGATCGCTCCACTGGGAAAAATGCCTAAAGACCGTCTGTCTTACCACCTACAAGACTATCTTCTCTGTAGATTATCTGTGGTCCAGCAGTTGTCAGTCCTGGTCGTCAAGGCTCACTGTCCTGCATGTTTTTGTGTTTCCTTGCTGTCACACACCTGACTTAGGCAATTAGTAAATTTTTGAAGCACCTGAAGTAATTCAATCTTTTAAAATCTGGTTTGCTGGAGCACAGATCCATCTACAACATGAAGGGCAGTGGGTCCAGAGGACTCTCCTTCTTACATGCCATGGATTCTCCATGGTATTTTAGAAGAAAAATGTCTGACATGAGGAAGTTATCTAGGGGAGTTTATCCTCATTATATTAAGAATCCTGTCACAGCATGATCCGGAGACCAAAACCCACCGTCCAATGACCTGGGTCAGAACTTGCAGCCAGCCTGCCTGAGGGAGACACCCAGCCAAATTTAAACAGCTTTTTAAGCACAGACTTTATTGACAGTCAAGTCCAAAGATATTCAGCTGGTGTAGCAGCTCGATCTCTGATCAAGCAGGGCCAAATTTCCTCTTCTATTGTTGCGATTCTGTTGCTGAAAACACACAAGGGTCAAGTCAGAGTCCAAATTTTGGTCATCTCAAATCACGTTCCTCTTAAATTGGGATCTAAAATCCTTTACTTAGGCTTACAAGTGACAGATAAGATTTTGTTAAATAAGCTTTATTCTTTTTAGATAATATTTTAAACAGTCATCCCCTATTCTTAATTCAGGTCAGTAGTGTGTAAAGTCGTATAATAGCAGGTATTTTTATATATTTGTCCATATTGGTTTTGGAATACATATTGCAATATTTTGTTACTGCTAGAACAAAATATTTGGCAGCAATACATGCTCTTCTCTTTAGACATATTCATTTTGCTATGAAGTTAAATAATAAACTTCACAACATAATTATAAAAAACAAATGAAACAGAAAAGATCTCAACTGTAAGTGAGAGAAAAATGCCATCTCTGTGCAAAGAAAGGTCATCTTAAGCTTTAAAATAAATGACTATCACTTGTTGAGTCACAATCCTAAGAGGTCACTCTACAAGTGAGGGCCCTCCTCCCAAGCAGCCCGAGGCCTATCCCACAATTCTTCACATACCCATGGGCCCTTTCACTGGCCATCACCCAGGCTGATTAATGGATCGATGTGGGAATTGATTAGTGAAGAGGAGGTGGGAACGGTAACATAGGTCAAACGTCAATAATGTTGCACCGACAAAAGGTGGAAGACATAAAATGTACCAGTGATAGCCTGCAGCCAGACCTCTGCCCATCAAAGCCCTGGTAGGGACGACATAAAGGCCCCAGTGCATTCTCCAGCCTACCCTGCCCTCCCTCCTCTCTGCTTCTTTTCTCTTGGTAATGCTGTGTGTTAAAGTGGCAGGAACCATTCTGGGAGCTGCTTGTCAACTCACCTTCATAAAACAAGCCGTAAAGCAGCAAATAACAGGCTTATATGGCTTCATTACGCCGGCTACGCAGGATCGCAGCCCTGGGCTGAGGGGTGAGGGGTTTGTGCCGGTAGTGGAGGGGCATGGGGAACTGTTGGCAGAACAGCATTTTTCTCGCGGAAATCTGTTGTTCCCAAGCTAACACATGCATACTAACAATGCCGACACACTTGACCCCCTTCAACTTTGCATTAAGTAACAGATATAGCAGAAAGGAAAAGGTGCATTGAGTAGCTGTCGATACATCCTAACGTATCATCCAACTTCTTTCTATTCATGCATTATTTTTAGTTATTGCAGCAGCTTTCTTTTCCTTCCAAGTCTTCCTAAAAGGCTCTGTTGGATCTGTGTTAAGCTCAGCATCTTTCATGGACGGAGTTAATGATGAAACTATTACTGCTAACAACTCTGTGTACTCTTTGTTTTTCTCGTCAATAAAAAGTACTCCTGGTTTAGTGCTGTCTCTTCCTTTGCAGTGAATGAATGTGAATACAAGTTAAATGGATCTGGATTCTATATATTTGAATAAGAATTGCTTGTGCTTGTCTTGTAAAGTGTTACGGAGAGAGATTTGCTGTGAAGTTTTGCTATACAAACAGATTGAATGAACTGAATGGGTAATGACAACAATAGTCTTCTGGCAAACATTACTCATAGCCCTGAATAAGAAGTGATATTGTAGCATGAATGAGCCAGATAGCGCGTACATATCTGACAGTAAACTGTTTGCCTCAAACAGGGTTTAGATATGAGAGAAATGTTTATTTATTTCATGCAAATATGTTCAGCTTGTTTCACAACCTGACAGCAGGGGTTTAAACATGGTCAATACTTCAGGTTCTATCTCCAAAACAAATATCTTTGCTTATTTTTATTTATTTTTTTTATTTTTTGTTAGACTGTCAACCAATGGGTGCATTAGCAAATATGCATTTAACAGTCTACCATGAATTTAGAGTAGCAGCCAAATCATTCCCCTCGAGTAAAAAACTAAACTCTTGTTTTTGAAGGACTTGCTTGGTATAAAATTAATCTTATTTTGTTCTGCTTCAGATGTTGTTGGGTTTTTTTTTTTTTACATATAAAGTGTAACCATTATTCTACATATAAATTATGAAAAGTCCGTTGAAGTTTAAAGCTTCAACAAAAACTATAAATAGCCCGCTTACATTAGCAAGTCAAATGTGCGGCACGGAGGGCTGGAGGAACATCTGGTGAGGAAGCTTACACTATAGATCCACAAAGGTAAATCTCCCAATGTGTGCTTATCTGTCATGCGCGCAGTCCCAGTCGTGTTGCGATGGGCTGCGTGTCGGTTGCTGTAAGGCAGCAGCACAAGCACAATCACTGTGATCAGTGTTTAGTTAATTACCACCTCAATCAGCATTAGCACTCTCTAACCTGGGGGTGGAGGGGGAACTGCGCACTCCTTTTGAACGCTGACACTTGTTCTCTGAGGGGAGGGTTTCAGTGTCAGTATTACAGTGCACTGGAGAGAAGAGGCAGATGAGAGGTGGGAAGCGCACTGCACAACTCATGTCACCGATTCTGTGTCAGGGGGAGACAAAAGGAGACAGGGAGCCGGAGAGGATTGATTGGTGTTTACTTTTAAGCAGCCTCTCAAACAATGGGCAAACCAAAGAAACCAGCATGCACTGGACCATCTCCCCCTGACATGCTCTCACGGATCAACAAATTCATCCCCCCAACAAGATACAGACTGTTATCGCGTGTGTCACATGATCACACACCGGTCATATGGCCTAATGGATCCTAGCTGGACACAAACTCCAGAGCAAAAAAAAAAAAAACACACATAATGTTGGCAAGGCTACAGTGTTAAAACAGTAACACATATGGACAAGCACAATATAATCATTACACACATTTGGCACAGGGCCAAACGGACTCAAATGTGTCGCCATCAAACCATATGGACGCACATATCCTAGGCTAATCTTAACAAACACTGCGACGCAGACGCACATTCACGCCTGCCCGCAAACACACATATCCGGACCGCTGAACAAAATGCCATCTTGAGCCCCCTGGATCACCGGGGCCATCTGACACTGTGGTGCCTGAATGCATTACGACTGGCAAGGTGGCTCCACTTTCCATCTCAGTTAGAGCTGTTACATAATCCTCCTTGATATGAATGCATTAACAGCATTCGTTCTGCAGGTGAGAACACTTTGCACCGCTCATAAAATAGCGCCGCGTCAAACAGGCACAATGGATATGGTTGCCGTTAAGATGAGTGAATGTAAGGCAAATGTTGCTGCCTCCTAAAAAGTTAAAGTCTTCTGACTATATCCAATCCAAATTTGTTTTCAAGGAAGTCACTGAAATGAATAAGGCTTTAAATGACCATTTTCCTCTCGATATGATTTTTTCTTTGCAACTCATTAAATGGATCAAAATTAAGAACTCCCTCCATTTTCAGTCTATAAATGCGTCAAACCACATCACTTCTTACTATAAAATTTTTTATAAATGTACAGGATATGTGATATTATGTATAAATGGGGATAGTATTTCAGTATCAAAGTAACTGCTGCATATATTTTTTGGCATGTGGTACAGTCCACATATGCCAGGAAAAAGAAAAAAAAGAAAAAAAAATGTTAAAAAAAAAAAATCTGTATAGCTCAGAATCAGCAGGTCAGAACTCAGAAGATTGGAAACTAGTATCATCCTGATAAACTTTGATTAGTGCATCTAGATTCTACAGGGGTTAAGTTGGTATTTCAAAGTGTTTAACAATTGTCTAACTTTGTGAAAAAGGAGATTACTTGCCGCCGTAGCAACATGACTAAAAACACTCACTTGCTGAATTAAAACCCTGTTTAGTCCAGGATTTTATTCAGCAATGTTTATAGACACAACACTGACAGTTAATCATACTTAGCTGGGATTATTTAAATATCTGGCTGTAATGTGAACGGTACCATGTCTGGTCTTTTGCTCCAAAACTCAAGCGCTGACCCAAACACTTATTACTCCTTCCTCGGGCCCTAGGAAAACATATCTGGCAGATGGGTGAACTACAAAGTTCCACTAAGAAAACCTAAACATAACGAGGCATTATCTCAGGTTAGGTAGAGTTTTGAATGTAGAAGGAAACTTTAACTCCAGAGTAGCAAAACAAAAACCAAACAGCTGTGACATTTGTCCAGTTTTCACTCTTGTGGTTTATGAGTCACGAACAAGCATAAGGGGACAGCTTTGGATCACATTCCATGTAATTAATAAACCAAAACCAAAACAGTCACACTCCAGCCTAACTCTACCTCAGACCTCACCATGTAAGTTACCTCTGCCCCCAAGTGGCTGAACATGATAACTACATGCATTTAACATAGAAAATGTATTTAGATGTGACAGTTCAATTGCTGTAAAAGCTATTTACTACTGCGTCTACTTTGAAATGCACCATTACGTTAAAGCATCTCTTTGTACATTTTAAAAGTGACCAGAGAAAGTGTTTACAAATTAGGAGGGATCTTTAAGCGGTACAATAATATGCTTAAATTTCAGATCAAGTTACAGCTGAAATGTATGTTTGTAAAATAAAGAGGCTATCCTGTTTTTATTAAATGTTTTTAGCAAAATGTGGCAATCAAAACGCGCATTGATAAATCACCATTCCTGCGTGTCACTACTGAATAGGGGGGCACTTTAAGGAGGAATTTGAGGTAATAAAGCTGATGCTCCCTATAGTGTTATAATGACAGATGCTTCATTCTTTTAACCAACAGGGATGCCTTTTGCCCTCGACTTCTGCCCAGCCCCAAGCCTTTAATTAAGACTGGCTTAGGGCTGACTGATCCTGACACACCAGGAAGTTTCTTAAAAATTTGACTGCCAAAACCATGGAAGTATTATATAGGCCAGCACCCCCCATAGAAGCTTGCAGTCACTCTGCAAAGTCCACATAAAGGGGACTGTAAGCTGAAAGCCCCTCCAGTCAGTCTATGGGCCCCAGTATTAATAAGTTTGGCTTTGGCATTTTGCATTAACCCTTAACTGCAATGTGTAGTTTTTAATTTCCCAATCTTTTGAATTCTTGGAAATTGCCTTATGCTCTACAGTACAGAGTTTTTGCATATGCTGGACGGTTAAGTATGTGAGATTAAAATATAATGTTAATTACCTCATGTAAAGTCAGTTTAAATCTTATACAGCAGTTTTGTCCAAAACAGAGCATCTCATCATGAAATAAGCATTGCATTTCCCACAGAAAAAGCAGTAATGCATGCAGGAAGCTGTAGTAGAACTGTGATATTGTCAGAGTGTCTGAGTTCGGCGGGAGTTGCGCACCACATGGAGAGAATTCCTGTTCCATCTCTCTGCATAACACAGCCATGAAAGAGAAGAAGCTCGGCAAACAGTTTGCAGCTTTTTCATGGGCTGTAAAATTGCTCTAAATCGGAATTGTTTGACAAGATCAGTTTTTACAAATAAAATGCATACCGCAATACAAATCACCCAGAGACTTTTAAATGGTCTACAATAAAGCTGATGAAAGGTTATTTCACACTCCGAGATCTGACAAGAGAATTGATATTCTACAGCTGATTTCAGCTTTAGGCCAAAACAGACAGAAAGCTACGCAGAGCTGTCATCAGTGCTCACACTTGCAATAACTCGTAAGATTTCCACTTTCTAGACTTTGATTCAAATGCTAGGCATTGTCATTACTGATCAATTTGAATTACCGAAAGTCAAATGTAGATTTGAAGTATCTTTTGGGTGCCTATAGTGTTTCAACCGATGCAGGAAATGAACTTTAGAAAGTAAAGCATCCAAATATGTTTTACCAAAAAAAACAAAAAACAAAAAAAGACAAAAGCTTTTGTCTTGTCATCTAAGTCAGCTGGATTTGGGGGTCTATGTATTTCTAAAATGCAGGACAAACAAACTGAAAGGTTTATTTCATGCAAGGCTGAAGAAAAAAAGTTTTGAATTTTTTAAAATCTTAATAGAATAATAAATCTTAATAATCTTAATAGAAGATTCATAAATATGTTTAAAAACTGCAAATACTTTGTCATCAATATTGCATGTGTCTGTCCTGTTCAACAGACACTACAATTATTCTTCCTTGTAATTTGATCTAGTGCTAAATTACAGTTTTAAAGCAAAAGGAAACGGATTACACACAATTTTCTCACACACACAACTACAGTTGTATTTATAGTTCCAAGTGATAATCTAAACCTGTAAAACTTGCCATACGTCAGCCTCATGGTGAAGCACAAGTGTCATTCAATCATAACACTAACAGTTGCAGAGTGTGAATAGATGAAACGCTCAGAAACAAAAACACAAACCCAACCACGATGTGGAAAGTGACGGGGAAAATGGCAAGGCCCTGTGTTGCCCTATTGCTCCCCTAAGGGTGTGGTGTAGGTGGGTTCCTTCCCTTATTGGGAGGATCATGGAAACTTAGCTCAAAGTCCTTTTTTTAATTTTGTTTTGCACCAACTCATTTTAGAAGCCCGAAATAATAGTTTTGAAGCAAACACACAAGAGTAAAGACAGAAGTGTACTTTCTGCCACATTATTATAGAAAGTGATAGACAAATTGTTCACAGAGATCATTTTTTACAAAAGAAACCTGTAACAGGGAGATTAATTTGTTGCTGGTCATTTCAACTCAGATTTTTTTTTTTTTTTTTCTTCCAGTTTTGGACTTTTTGTACATACATCTGTGGGTTTCAAAACGGAGATGCTCAACACAGGAATTTTTGGTGCTCCCCCGAGTCTATTTATATCTGCTTTATCAACTGATGATGACAAGTTATTTCCCCTGGCCATCTCATCATTTACTGCATCAAATTGTGCTTATGTGACTCCAGTACATAACCACTATCTAGAGGTTACCTACACTTTTTTTTTTTTTTTTTTTTTTTTTTTTTGTTT
>NW_015114195.1:210453-220607 GCF_001443285.1 Poecilia latipinna | reverse complement strand
TTTTTCTTTTTTGTCCCCCATAAAAAACCCCTTTTTAAGGGTTTCCCCCCCTTTTTTTTTTTTTTTTTTTTTTTTTGGATTTCATTAAGAGTCAAACATTTTCATATTTGACAAAAATCAACAAAATTGAGGGCATCAGAATAACAACCAGTGGAATTTGGATCAGTGTAACATAGCTGAACTCAAAATTACTCACATACCAGGCAGAATTTTGTTATTCCAACATGTTGACTGGAAAATCTGTAATGTTTACCCAATGATTATTGAGATGGGTATATACAAATGTTATGGTGTGTGTTTTTTTTTTTAATACCAGTAAATAACAACCGATATTTTATTTGACTGATACTACTTTTTCCATTGGTTTATTATGTTTTAAGAGAGCACTCATCTTATTTTCTATCAGAAAACATCCATCCATTTTCTCCCTAACTTTGCAGTCATGGCTGGAGGGACTGGAGGCGTGTCTCCAGTGGCCATTGGGCAAGAGACAAGGTGCACCCCAGACAGGTCATGAGTCCATCTCTGGGTAATACATACAGGACAAACAACAATGCATGGACACTCTCACACTTAAAGGGAAAATTAGAGAAATCAATTAATCTAACAGTGATGATTTTGGACAGGAAGAAGCCAGAGTACCCGGAGAGAACCTACACCTGCACGGGGAAAACATGCAAACTCCAAGCAGAGAGACCCCAGGCCTGGATTTGATTCATGTGTGAGACTAGAACATTTTTATGGTTATTTATTTCCAAAATTCATACTAAGACTTATAAGCCACGGTTAAGTTCATGGGCATGAAATTGTCTATATATGCTTGTCAAATGAAAGTAGACGAGGGTGAAAGGGCAAATGTGTACAAAATGAGTGTATGAACTATGAACAAGTTCATTCTATGTTTACTCAAGGCAGTGGCACAACTGCACATTATTCAGGTGGATGCGAAAACATAAATCCCCCCCCCCCCAGGTCAAATACCGTAAGTATTAAAATAGCAATTTCTTTTCCAAATGTTATCTTGTTAACGTGCATTTCTGCTGCTTATTCTTATAGCACTGACTTGAATTTTAAAAGGTGTAGAAGTAGGGCATTTCTAAATAGCTTACACACAGACTGCTTCCTAAAAGAGCATAGACCACAATAAATTCTCTGTCTTCTGAAATCGGTGTCCTACATATATTTTTACAGTTGAGCAAGCTGTTGAGTCATGAACACGTGAGCCCAAAACACAGAGAACAATTAAACCAAAGTGGTTACAGTTACTTGAGTCAGCCTTTGTTTTGTATGTAGGTTATTGAGGATGTTCAGAAGAGAAACAGTCCTCTGATTGTCGACTTAACATGATCACTTAGTGAAAATCCACGACTATTGACTGACCAGTTATCCGAGTTTGTTTCTGAGGCTAAAAAAAAAACAAGAAAAAAACTCAGCAACAAACCCGCTCCTTGATATTGACCATGTTACCGCCTGCCAATGTCAGTGCAAACAACGGGTCCATTACTGGCTCACATGTAGCCAGCGGAGCAGACATCAGGTACAGGACGTCATTAAGAAGATTCCATTTGAAGTTCGCAAGATCTTTCCTGAACAGCACAGAATGGGTGTTGGCATATTGTTACTGGAAATGCCTGCTGATTGACACGGGGCATGATGAGTGTCGTGCTGCAGACTGTTTTGACTGGACTGAAGCCTAGAACGATCAACGAGTGAGTGAAACTGTCGACGTGAGGATTTTTATAGATCTCGCAGAGGCACTGGGATTCACTATTATTCTTTCCCAAGAGCCAAAGAAAAGTCACTCCGTACGCAAATACAGGAGGAAGGTAAGGTTTCTGTATGGTTTAGCAGGTGGCTGGAGGGGAGCCCCCCTCCCCCACCCGTCTATGCACCTACACCCCTCGCTTCCCCCTTTCTAGTAAAGCTAAACTTCAAGAGTCTTATCACTGTCACATTCCCTTGGAAAAGAACACAGAAATGGAGACCGGATGCAAAGGCTTACACTAGGTCAGGCTAACACAAGAAGTAAAGTGTAGAAATGCTTTGAATTTTGGCTTGTAAAGGGAAGAGGCTCCTGTACAGGCCTCCTGACCTTCCTACTCAACTTCCTTCCTGACAAGTGAAGGAATGCTGTGTCACATTTAATAAATTGGTAGGTGAATGCGTTTTAAAGGTCTCTCAGAAGTCTAATTCACTCAAGATAAGATTTCAAGACAGAGAAACCAAAGCGGTTTGGTGGATAAAAAAGTGGTTTTCCTCATAAGAAGAAGTGGTGTTTATGGTTTACGGGATAGGTTTAGGACTAAGGTGTAAACTGAGTTCAGGTTAGATTTAGGGTTAGGCATGTACTGGTAACGTTTAGGGTTAGGGTGTAGAAATTAATGAAAAATTAAAAGAAGAAGTCAATGCAAAGTCTTGTGAAGATAGAAATAAACTGTGTGTGTGTGTGTGTGTGTGTGTGTGTGTGTGTGTGTGTGTGTGTGTGTGTGTGTGCATGCACATGTGTATGTAGGATGATAATTACCAATTGTTTGGAAATGGCATAACTTTCAAAAAATTGTTTGGCTGTAAAAATGTTTTACAAAGCCTATAACTAATTATTGCAGTATTATTAAAAGTATCCATCCATTAAAACTTTTTTTGTTTACTCTCAGAGAAATTCAGTCCCCTAATGATGCAGATTTATCTTGGGAGTTTTCACCAAGACATCCTGAATAATGTGGAGAAGGGGGACTCCAGAAACTAATGGCGATAACAATTATGTTGCTTATGTGCAATTTTGCACTACAATATAGAAGATCAAGGGAAAATGTGGAGTTTTGATCTTTTCGTTTAAAATACCCTCGTACCCGTCTCCCTGGCTCTTTATTCTCTTTTCTAAGGCCAATTCTGTCTTACACAGAGTCCCCACTTTGACTGTGACTTTATCCTGTATTTTCCAATTATCACCTTTTAAAGGCCAGCTGGGTGCATACCAAACCATTGGGGGGCAATTCCATTTGCATTGCTCAAAGTCATGGCCAAGTACTTTCATGCTTAAGTTCATATCAGAAAATCTTAAAGGATGTCATAGTTGCAGCTGAAAGTCAAACTAGCTCAACAGCTTCAATCAAAAAAACTGATAGGATACTGCTCTTTCTCTTGAAATGTGATCCAAGAGGTTTGAAGAAAAAACTTGTCAATGCTGAGCTACGCTGGAGAATGGCTTGAAAGTAAAAATGTCTACACAAATCAGCATGACAGCATTCAAGCATTCTAATTTTTCCCTTGGATCACTACAATTGTTATTGGATTTATGTTTACAACTTCAGCTACGTATTTTTTTACTTCTCAATATTTTTTTTTAAACACTAACTGCCTATCATTATTTCTGCCCTTTCTGTATTCAGTGGGTCAACCTTTTACAGTCAAAACAGCTCTAACCAATCAGGCGATGGACAAAGAATCCGATACTGCCCTGGTTTCAGAAACACTGGAACAAGAGGGAAAGATTCTTACAATCCCGTGGGTTGTGAAGTCAACTCTCTTGCTCTCTGCAGATGAGAACAGATTATACCGCTCATAAATATATCTATTAATGGTGAAGACCCCACCCACACCTGTCATTAACACGTGTCCTGAGTGATCAGAAAATGCCGGTTAAATTCAATTTGGACAGGAACTCTAGGCCAGAAGAGTATTTAAAAAAAAAAAACATAAACAATGATGTCCATGGATGTCCAGTGCATGAAGAGAAGATTTAATTGTGTTTTCTTGAAACTACTTCTAAGTTATTTCAGCAGGTCTCCTCACATTCAGTTTGAGTGGGAGGCTATTGCTGTAGGGCAGCATTGCTGCCAAGTAGGGTTGAGATCATCTGCTTAATATTAAGGTTGGTGTTGAGAAATGCCAACATCAGGATACAGCCTTTCAGCACTTTCTTTACATGTTAGTGATCATGTTGTTATTGCTGTGTTGCTTTTATAAGCTCATCAGTTTTGCACAGTACTGAACAATAACTTTCCTGTCTGCGTTCAGTCCAGGCTCTGCTTAATACAAAACATATTCGCTAGTGCAAATCCGTGTTTGACTTCCTCTCTTCCCTCCCCCTCAGACTGAATATAGTAGCATTTAGCTGTGAATTAATTTTCATGTTTGCTTATACCCTGCTGAGGTGTGATGCCAGTGGTGCATAATCAAAAACTGCAACACTGCATACAAGTAGATAGGCCTTGCCGGCATTTATCCTGTGCAGAATTTGTCAAGCAGGGAAAAACTGAAACGACAGAATGAGAGTCAATAACCAGGACACACCGCAGAAGTCAGCAGAAGGGAAAATGGACATTTACCTCAATCTGTTTCCTAATAGAGGGCCGTAGAGCAGAGAATATCTTCTGCAGTGTGGTGTGCAGCTGCGAGTGTGTCCTTGCGACAATGCACACGTCTCTGGCCATAGGACAAGACAAGCACCCAAAAGCCACAACCCAAACACCAGCCGCCCTTAACACAGTGTGTCTAATGCTCCCATTTATTGTTTGGGGAGCAGTGGCGCATGGCCTTAGGTTTTCGGGCGGGGAGCGAGGGTAGCACCTAGCCTGACAGCTGTGCCCTAAACGGAGGACAAAAGCCCGAGGAAGTACCGCATCAGCGAAGATGGGACTGAAAGGCACGGCAATTTGCTTCTGGTCACTCTGCCATCTGATTTTGTCCGTTATCGGCTGTTCCCCTCTAATGTGTTCTAGTCGCAAATGCTTTTTCCTCACCTTGTAAGGCATCATTATGTGAGTTCTGGCATAAAGGATCGGCATCAGCACTGCATTTAGAAGATCAAAGTGTAAACTACTAATTCATAACAGAGTATTTCGAACAAATGCAGTGAACACAGGCCACCTCCAGCGAACAAATCCTTTTATTGTAGTTTATTTGTAATCTTTTCATAGGAGGGAGTCGTTTTTTTTTCTTTGTCAGTCGCTGTACATCAAAGATGAACTAAACCCACCATGCTGGTTGTGTTTGTATGTCTGTGTTCAAGTGTTTAACACCACAGAGCAGAGCATGTTTTTAATCTATTGATAAAATAAGTGTCCTCATATCAGGTTAACACCTAAACAAATAAATCAAATTGGGAATATTTTTTTTGTTTTTTTTTTTAGGGGGAAACACTTTTTGAATTTGATGAACACCCAACAGACCATGAAGCAGTACAGCCTTGTTTCTTCCAAGAACAAAGACTCTCCTTGCCGTTTGTTCATAAATGCCAATTTTGTTCATTTTTTTCCCTCCTCTAACAACTTATTTTCGTTTGAAGCACTGACAAGAACACAACACTAACCACACATTTCTGTGTGCGGTCAAGCTGAAGATAAAACTGTAAAGCCACTTAGCACCCATAATCAGTTGGTATAAAAGCTAATCTAACATTATATTTGCAGAGGGTACAACAGTCTGCAGGAAGGGCTAAGAAAAGCAAAAAGAGATAATAAGCATTCATTTGTTGCCACATCAGCCACCAGGCGATAATTATGCTGGGGTGAGAATTTTGAATCCTAAATGGTTTCTTTGATCTGAACAGGTGTTCGCAGATGGATATGTAAGATTATTGCTTTAATTATTACCAGAGATCAAAGCCTGTGTAAAGCCTGTGTCTGATTCTTAAATATCTAGCTTCCCGCACAATCTTTGGGAAATAATACTAAGCAGATATTGGAAAATACATCTGTCAGACCTCCTGTTAGGTGATTTGTAAGACCATTTTATTGTGATTACTTTTGATATACTGAAGTATTATGTGAATGGAAGCCCAGCAAGGTAGTTGAAACATCAATGCGGGGGCGGAAAGGGGGCTGTGGTCACAAGTCTTACCACACGTTTTAGTAGCTATCCCAGAAATAAAATGGAGAGCCAAATGTCTAGCATCTCATCCAAACAGGAAGGTAGTGTGTGTGTGTGTGTGTGTGTGTGTGTGTGTGTGTGTGTGTGTGTGTGTGTGTTGTGGTTGGATGGTGATTTGAGGCAGAGGAAAAGCCATCAACTGTCAGAACGTTTATAGGTGATATAGTTTAAAAATCGCCAACACATTAGGGTAAAATTTTAACATCCCTTAAAACCTTTTGCTTATTTCCTGTAATTATGTGGCTTCACTTGCCTCAAAAATCACAAGATTAAAAGTCAGTTTAATTATCCCATACTGGAAAAAAAATTACTTTACATATCTGCATTTAGAAAAGTCATCGTGTAGCCTGTAGATTTGACGTTTATGGAACAAAAATCCAACAGCCTCCCATTACTGATTATTGTTACGCCTCTGCTGAAGCAAGATGAATTACAATCCAGCCAGACAATTCTGTGTAACAGACACATGAACTGGAAAGTTATGAGACATCTAACGGCAGCATGCTTGTCTGTAAAATTCAACCTGAACTCCGTATTCGTCACACTGCCTGCGCCGATGGAAGTTACTGCCACTTGACATTGCAAGTGTTCACTTATTTCCTTCATAGACAGTTGGGTAGATTTTAATTGCGTAATTTGCAATCAGGACACTGCAACGCCTTGCAAACGTACTCACATCCATGAACTTTCTTACATTTTGTGACATTAAAACCACAATTTTATAGGGACTTTATTAGGATTGAGGCAGGAGGATGGATGACCACACAGCAGTTCTTGTTATGTGGAATGCAAAAGGATCCATGATATTTAAAATGTTTCTCAAAAGAAGAGATGAAACAAAACAAAAATGTGGCATTCATCTCTGCTGAGCCAGAGTTTTGTAGAACCCTCTTTCACTTTCAATACAGCGATAAGTGTTTTGTGGTATGACTCTATGGTTCATTTATGAACAACTACAGACAGGTTTGCTCATTTAATAGTTCAAGCTCAGCCAGAGTGGGTGACTGGATAACACTGTTCCAGTGTCATCCATCATCCATCTACTCTTGCTCTCACCATCTGACCTGTCCCTCAATCCCCCACAGTATGATGCTGCCACCACCATGTCTCCGGGTGGTGAAATGCACAGGACAAACATGTTGCATGTAGAACAAAATCTTCATCAAATTTCACCACAGCACCTTCTCCCACAACTTAGCTGTGTCCTGTACAGGGCTAGTGCCAATCCATCCACCGGTTTTGTTTATTTATTTGTTTGTTTATTAAACAGTGCTCTGTGAGAGATTCAGAGCTTTGGATATTGTTCTATACCTAACCATGCATTAAATTTCTCCAAAACTTTATCTACGACCTGTCTGCTGTGTTCCTTAGTCGTCATGTTTGTTTATTAATGTCATCTTTCAAACTTTAGAGGCTTTCATAAATGAGCTGCATTTTTCAAGAGATAATATTAAATACACTATTTCTTTTTTATTTTATTTTGAAGATAATGGTTCAGCTGTACTTGCCACATATCAGGATAAATTTTCAGATTTTAGGTGATGTACTTTGCTTCCACTTAATCAAATGCTACTTTGTGGCGGCTTACCACATATACTGCAACTAAAATAGACTAAAAAAAAAAACAAAAAACTGTGACACCACATGGAAATGATGATAAACATTTGCTGAAATACATTAGCTTTAGACTTACATGTGATGTTTTATCACCATTCGAGTTCAGTATAGCTTATTAAAACAACCCATAACCATTCAAACAGAGACAAATGAACAATGCTTCTTGATCCTAATATGAACTGACTGCAGAGGTCATGACCACAAGCTGTTGTTAATTCTGCAAACTGTAGATGGTCATTTCAAAAAGAATGAACAGCCATTAAAAGTTAAAGGACTACAGTCAAACTCTAAACAACTACTGCACAAGTCATTTTTAAAAGAATTTAAAAACAGAAGATTTAGTAGTTTTTCCTCAAGAAAAGATAATCAACACGACACTTGACCAAATAACAATCGTGAGGTATCTCCCTTTGTGTTTTGTTGGGTTTTATACTCCAAAACTCTAAAACAAAAAAATTATCATCTAAACCATAATGAAAGAGTCTGAAATGTTAAAAATCTGCATCTCTGAGACAGCGAGTGTCCTCAGAGAGCATTAGCACGGGCATTATCTCGTTGAGCCAGACTGTTCGGTAGTAAACACCCTGGCAATTGGCCTTGTAGTAAACTCTCGGCGGAACTGCCACAGCAGAGCTTGGAGTGTTGTAACCGTCCTGGCACGGAGATGTGGGTCACGCTAGGCTGTCCTCTCCCTCACCCCGGCACCGCAGCCCCAAACCCTGATGAGATTAGCCGGCCAGCCAGAGGCTCAGTGGTGGTAAAACACAAACACCAGTGATTACGTGGACATTAAAGTCCGATCCCCTCACACTTTAGCTCGGATCCCCTTGTGCGGGGTCACAAACAGGTTACTGTCACGACTATGCTACCATTAGCGTCATATTTTATGCAGAACTGCCTTCCCTCCCCCCGCCTCCCCCCTATTACAGACATCAAAAAATATAGCAAGTTTCTCCAAACAAAAAAATACTTTAAACTTTCCAGCAACCTAAAAAAAAAAATACATATCTACTCAACCTATCTGGTAGTCACTTGATAAAAAAAAAAAAAAACAAGAAGCTGCTTATTTGTCCTCCTATTAGTCTTGCATGTTTGGCTAAAAAAAAAAAAAAAAATTAATGACCATGATGACTGGCGAGTTAAAAATCAGTGTCAGAAATGGGATTAGGCAGGTTGGAATGCCAGGCTAATCACTCATCAGCGACGGCCAGGAGAAACGACCTCCTTAAGGAGGAGGGGCGGCTTTTATAAAGCTTTGATTACTGCGCCGTCTTAAAACCGCATCCGATGAGTAAAGACAAGCGCTGGTCCACCCCCACGTTTACTGGGCCAGTTGCCCCCTGGATTCCTGTAAATACGTGATGTCATAGAGCTTAATGATGCCCAGACTAACACAGTAGAGGAAAAAAATAAATAAATATTGCAGAGCTGAAGTAAAAAAAAGAAAAAGAAAAAGAAAAAGAAATCCCTAAAAATTACAGTATTTAAAGCAGAATTCAGTCTAATAAAAGGTTGCGTCTCCACAATGAATTTTATGTCTCTGTGGGACGGCTAATCATGGTGACGAGAATCATCACTTTCCTCTGAGCACGGACTGCTCCGTCAGGAACGAAACACAAAAAGCAAAGGTTATAGATGGAGAGTGCCCAAAAAGAGAGACGCTCTCCCAAGCGCAGACTGGAATGGACAGTTGTTTCCAGTTGCTGCATTTAAAAGGGCCCATCATAAAGACTGGCGAGAGGAAACAGGATAAGCGCTCGAGCCAAAGCAGTAAAAAAGAAAAACTCTCTGGGAAACTTGAAAGCCACACAAATGAAGTCTGTGTCTGCCATCTGGAAACAATAAACAAACAAAACCCAGCAGCCAAACAAACACCACAAAATGGCAGAGGGGTGGGGGGGAGAGAAACAAAGAGAGATTTAAAAAAGAGCGAGAAATGGTTTCAGACATTTGGACTGTGAGTATGTTGAATGAATGACAGCGAGAGGGGAGGGTGTCGGCGTTAAAAATGTGTGCGGCATGCATCATTAGCAGACACTGATGGGAGGACAGACACAGACACAGGCCTTTGTATAAAACAGCCTTTGATGCTAGGGAGATGGCCCTGCTGTTTGAATGTGTGTGGTACCACTGAAACCTGGTTCTAATGAAGTGCAGCGCTAACAGGAGGCTGCCTGTCTGCAACCAGCGCCGAGATGAGAAGTTACAAACAAGTCCCAAATTCAGCAAAATACCAAAACAAAGTAGTCGGCTATCTGCTCTTTGTTCAGACGAATCAGAGAAACACATCATGACTGACATGTTCTAACAGGTTTTATTTTGTTTTGTTTTTTATACAGGAAAACCTCTACAGTGTACCTCAAATTTCACAGAACTTATTCATGTTATGTTTAGTATAAACACTGAAAGAAAAATGGACCTTATCGGCACCCTTTTGCTTCCTGCTGCCAGTAAGCTGGCTGAAAGAATGCTGCTACACTTTACCTTCACTTACAAGAAAGACAGATTCAGCGATCTGGATACAAAAGCCGACAGTCATTGGATGGAAACTTTGGGTGTTTTCATACCTCAGATGTTCAGTCCACTTAGCAGCAACTGTATTGACACCACCTCAGTTGCAAAAAAAAAAAAAAAAAAAACCAAAAAAAAGTTTTTTTATGGCGCGA
>NW_015114195.1:198186-207377 GCF_001443285.1 Poecilia latipinna | reverse complement strand
TCCTCTAAGGTTTTATGCCCTTATTGCAAAAAGTGTTTTCCCCCCCCTCGCTTTAAAAAAAAAAAAAAAAAAAAACCCTACAGAAGTTTGTTTATGGTGCGAACAACCTCCAGGTAAACAACACAAGCTTGAGTGAACGACTTTCCCGTAAAACAATACGGACAATCCTGAACATTCCCTTCATGGCTGTTATCAAACAACAGAGTGTGTTCAGTCAGTGTTGACTTCAGGACCTCTGAAACACTGACTGCTACAAGACATCCTTACTGCCCGCAGCAATCAACATCTACAACAACTCCAAAGAAAATAGGATGAGTGAAGACATTTCATTAATAAAATATATTCGATTTGAGCTGAATTAAACTTTACGGGTTGCAGTAAACAAACTAACACCATGGCAACATGTTATATGTAAGGCATAAAACATTATGCAACTTTCATGATGTCTTATTTGGTATATCGTCTCAGATAATTTCGCCTGAATCTCACTATGGGGCTCCATGTCGGCTCACAACACAGAATGTGCTTCCTGTAGTTGCATTTCGAATATAAAAATAATCTCAGTTTTGTTTTCTGTGGTCTCAATCACAGAGCTGTGGCATCAATTACATCATAACTTGATGTCTATTTGTGGCCTTTCGCCCTGTTCTCACCGCCAACTGTTAATCTTCCTGAACCGAGCCCTAAAGGGCTTTATAGGCTGTAAACAACAACAAATAAAGTTTTGCTTAGTTTTTTTAAATCTGAATTTCTACCTTGCAACAATATGTAAATTAGGTATTTAAATTGAATTTTTGAAATTCTTACTTTTAGGTGCGTCTGTGTGAACCTGGCAAACAAATATAAAACATATGATGTAGCAGCCTTCTCCAAGCAGGCCAAAAGTTATTTAACATGCTAGAAACCCTAAACCACAATGGTGCTAATTTTACAAGTTGTCTAACATCTGTCTCGCCCAGTGCTGTCCCAAATGTCAACTTGTACCTTCAATGTCGGTCTGAAGAGGTTAATGATGGAGAGGAAATCGTAAAGAATGTAAAAGAGCAAAAACTGTTCTGGGAGATTCACAAGCAATGGTTTATCCACCATCAAGACTGTCCTACCTCTATATGTTGATGAAACCTGCTAAATGCTTCCTTCATCACAAACTATTGACGCATCTGAAAAAAGGTGTAGCACAGTACAATATAGTAAGCCTACTTCATCACTTTAATGAAATTAATCCATACACACAAGACACAGCAGATTTACGGATCTTGTAGAATCAAAGGAATGATTCTGTCCAGGTCCACTGGGACAAATTAAACGACTAAAAAACTGAGAAGATCCATACCATGAATTGTAATAAAATGAAATTACATTATTTAATCACTTAGCAGTCACCTAGTTTAAATGTACATACAGGTCATCAAGTCAGATGCATTAGCAAATGCCCATTAAATGAATGTGAAATGTCCAATTGTGCATTAAAAGGTGAGGAGTAATATCATGCAATTGTTAAACAACAAACATATTAACATTTTTAAGCAATAAATGTAACTAAAACACTAGTTTATCAACTTTCTTTCTCGTTTTACTGTATTTCTTTAGGATTACTATGGATATATAGTTTAATAACTCACTCAAATTCAAGTTCCAGTAATAAGGCCATTCATTACTTAGTGGCATTACTTGGTATCTTGGTAACAACATATTTCTCACAGCAAGAAGAGAACTTGCTACACAACACTGCATATCGAGAATTACTTTCAGGTTCTCCAAACAACATTTCCGCGACCAATTATTGAATTCAAGATACTGATTAGATAAAGCACTTGGAAAAAATAACCTACCTACCCGTTTCTCTTCCCAAGGTCTAGTGACAACACTGACACCAAGAGGTTCACTTCAGGACTGCAGCCCTGGTTTTATACATTAGGAATAATCTCACATAATGCACATATTTAACATGTGTGTGTGAAAAGGGAGCAACAAAAAAAAGAAACATACATTAAAACAAAAAAAAGCCACACATGAACATAAATCCCCTGCTGAGCTTAGTTAAATACGCGGCTATAAAAAGGGCCTCTCATTAGTGTTCTGTGTATCAGACCGGAAATTCTGGGTAAAGTATACCTCATTGTCCTAAAACTACTCACCATCCACATGGCCATAAGAACAATGCATGGCTGTCAGAAGACTGAAACACAACTCCGGCAAAGGAGAGGATGGAATAAGATTCAAATTATTAATCTAAGTTAAATCAGTCCCATCTGCTTTACTACATTTACTTTTAAACATGCTCTGCTTTATAAACTCTACCAATTCTGACCTAACTCTGATTTGTAAAGACATAAAAAAGCCAGTCATTAGAACAACATGTAATAATCCTTACAAATGATAACCTAATCGTCGCACTCGTATCGGCTCACATCTGCAAGCAGAAACATGGGTCTTCCACTTGTGTTGTCATTAAAAACAGAAACTGTTTCCCCAGCTCCTCATTTGATCCAACCCCCACGTTCAAATCCTTAACCACATAAACCACCCGTTAGCCAAGTCCACCCCATGTTTCGAGAACAAAATTCTTTTGTTGCGATTGTTCACACATTCCTCCCTCGTTGTGTTTATACAGATGCAGCTCCATGTGCTCTCCGGGGTCGTAAGAAGTCCTACACCGCGGCCCAAAGATGTGCTGTTGATCAAAGGCGTTAGAGCTCGAGGAGGAGCGCTCGTTTCCAGTTGTTTTTGTTCCCTCTTTCTTCTTCTGTGGGATACAGGTTACCGCATCCATCTGCTGGCCTCATGTATCCACCTTAGTCAGAGCAGAGGCAAGTGTAGGCCTCTCTTTCTTGCTGTCTCAACCGTGTTTACTCAGCTGGTTTCCACGGCAATCGCCAGGACTTTGTTTTTGCACAGCAACATGTGTTAACTTAATGCTCTGTAATGGATTTCAAAGGCAAGCTTACCAGGTAATAGGGCAATTTATCGATTCGTTTGCTTAAAATTAGTCTTAATTGTAAAAGAAAAATAAAACACACCTCTAAGAAGATTTAGGCTCAAGACAGAAAAAAAACAACAAGCAAACAAAAGCTAACGCATTTTTCCAAGCTGCGCAAACAATTAAAGAATAAGTAAACCAAATAATAGTCAAGAAGACATGAGGGTTAAAGTTGCCTGGCCAGTGTGCTCAGCCCTTCCCATATGTGCTGAATTTGGTTACAAAGTCCCAGTGGTTGTTTTCTTGCTTGATTGGATTATGGCCACACACCTTAAGCTCAGCTTCCACCACCAATCAATGAGGAAATGAGGTGTCAACACTCTGGTGTTTACTCAACACTCATTTATTTTTCTACCGGAAGCTAAGAAAAGCTCGGCCACAGAGGACTGCCAGATGGGCAAGAGGTAGTCTGGTGAAGCGTTTAGAAGAACAGGAGATTATTAACGGCGTTAGTGAGTCTTTATCGTATGGAATTAGTCAAATACACAGTTCATTTTCTTTATTGCGCATTTGCGAAGCACAATAATGTTTTTATAATGACTTCTTAACTACATTAACACGGTGTAACATTACCGAGATATGCTAGCATTTATCTCCGGAGCGGAGACGTGCTTTAAAGCTTCAAGCTGAGCATCCATTTGACAAAGCTAAAAAAATGTTGATGAGAAGACAGCAGAAAGTCTGTAATGCTTCCAGTCAGCATGAGGTGCCATCAACATAAAATTCTGCACAGTAGCCGCCACTTAATACAACCAGGGCAATCGAAAATTCCCCTTCCAGTTATAGACCAATGCCGCTGCATTACTATTGTAGCATGAATGCCAAGCGTCTGCATGGCTTTATGCTCCCTCTCTTAATTGAAAACGTTATAGGGGTGCATTACACTTAGGCTTTTTATAGGTAGTGCTATAAAGCCCTAGCAGGCCCTGTGAGGGGAAACTGCCCATTAACTTATAAGGTCCAGGCCTTGGCTCTCTTAATTGACAACCTCTAGGCTACTTTCATCACTTGTCGACTTCATAGTGGCAGCCAATGCTTCCTCCAGGATGCTGTTGCATCTTTGACATGAGGGTGTTTGTGACAAAGAGCAGTCTGCCGCCAACGCCGCGACGAGAGCTCTAGGCTGTCCATAAAACAAGCACACGCATTCCTTCCAAGAAGGCTGCATTTAACCACTGGGTCACAGAAATACACGACCAAAATTTAGTACCAACACTTTCTGCTTAAGAGAGCCAGCTGTAGTGTATTTCTGCAAAAGAAGACATCCTGAAATGTTAGTCTAGCTTCATATACGCTTAGAAACTTTGAAGTGCAAAACTAAAAAGGAGATAGAGTAACGGTATGCGAAGTCTTCAAGTTAAACAGTGCAAGCACAGTGTTAAACACTTAAAGGCAGACCTACAAGACTGGTGCGAAAATCACTTCACACTTGAACTTAGCAAGACAGTCAGTTTTGTGCCTGTGGAAATTTATGCCTCCTCAATTACACCCACATGTCACAAAGTAGCTGACGGTCTCACAACTACCTCTGGAATATTAAAAACACTCACACAGAAATTAAGCCGTTGTAAGTTCACTCCTCCCACGAAACACTAAAACAGTAGAATTTCTATCAGTAAAACTCCTTAAGTGTAATTTTGAAGGATCATTCAAGATCGGTTCAGTTGAAATGAAATTAATTTTTTTCTAATAGTAAGAACTTTACAAAGATTCTAAAAGTGTATTCACACAAGTCCTGTTAAGTCAACTTTAGTCAAAATTTCAAAGGTTAATTTGGGAAGGTGTGACTACACAATTGAACTCTGATGTGGAACACAAAAGCAAACTTTGGACCACCTAAAAACCTACGTCTTGGTTTGGTTGAAGTGAACTGTAGTGCAGTTTGGGTGATATATGTGAATGCAAGCAGACTGGAAAATGAACTGGTTTTCACAAAGGGTTTGGTTGGTTTAACACAGTGCGTTGTGAAAGCAAGCCATGCTTTCACACTCTAAAAACGTCACAAATGTAATTTTGGTTAACAACTGTATCAAGTCTACTCCGTGTCAGATGTGAAAACCTGACACCAAAGAGAAGAACTTAAGTCCTAGAGACAGGATGACCACTACCTTTTCCATGTCTAAAATTCCTACTTTTACTTTTGAATGTATGGATGGATGGATGGATGGATGGATGGATGGATGGATGGATGGATGGATGGATGGATGGATGGATGGATGGATGGATGGATGGATGGATAAAGCATTTATACAATGGGATTCTGAATAAATTTAAATTAAAAAAATATATGTTTGTGTATTTGGGAGACACTTTCATCCAAACTGATTTACGAATCAGTTTGGATAAAAAACTGGTCTTAGCAGAAAGCCCAATAGCCAGCCTCTGTCAGAGGTGACAGTGTAGAAACAGAGTTTAGCTATAGAGGGAGAGAGAACCTACACTCTACGGCGCAGGTACTCGGGTAAGAGGGATAATATGATGTAAATGAGCAAAAGTCCAGAATCAAACCTGGGCCAGTTGTGTCGAGGGCTGAAGCTTCCTTATGCTGCACCTGCTCTACCACTACCCAGTATTATATCTGTCCAGACTGTATTTTGCTTTTCCATACTTATCCACAACTTGAAAATACTTCAAACCAGAGATGTCAAAGTCCAGTCTTTTGGAGCTGGCAGCCTTGTTTAACTTTTAACTTTCATCCAATACACCTGAATAAAATAGTGAATTATATCTTCAGTGTGACATACGATGATATTTAATTCAGATTTATTGAAACCGAGGCATCTAAACACTGGAGTACACTGGTTCTCAAGGACTGGAGTTTGAAAGTTGTGCTTCAGGCAAATTTTATAATTTTATAAGAACACTTATTACAAAAGAAATAACACAAGCTGATCTTAATGTAGCTGGGCTGCTACTTCAGTTAACGCAAAGAGATATACCTATTAAACTTATAAGTGTGAAAATTTGCAGTCAATGATAATTGTCAAAAATCGAATTCTTAAATATAAGGTCACAAATGTAGAAAATTGTTTATCAAAATCAAACAACTTTTCTCATGTAGCATGAACACTTATGAGAAATCACAGAGCAAGAAGTTATGGCTGCTGCCACACAAAAACTGAGACTCCATGAATGGAAGGTTTGTGACTGCTATTGAAAAGAATGGCAGGTATACTGACTACTGATTTATTCAAATGCCTGTCTGGTTATTTGTTAAGGCTATGTTTATTATCCTCACTTTAATAAATAAAAAGAAACAAATTAGATGGATTTTTTTCCACAGAAATTCTGCACACTTAAACTTTCCCAGTAATTGTTCACATATAAATATTCTCTCAGTAGCACACACAATCTGTCTACTTGCTTCAGAAGGAAGCTATAAGAATTATAAATGCATTAGATTATTATCGTCCAGCCAGTTAAATTGTTATTGCCTTGCACATTTAAAGATTTTAGGATTTAGCTGAACTTAGAAGTCCATTGACAATGTTCAAAGCTTGTAATAAGCTCTTTACTTGTTTTAAAAAAACAACTAAAGGTCAGGATAAATACTAAAAACAACGTTTGGTTATCATATTTCATTTTCTTCTATGAGTTTGTCTAAAGACTTAGCAATAACTCCTGAGAAATGGCTTTTTTGAAAAATATACAGGAAAAACGCTACTATTTTGATTTTGACAATGCTGTGGATACTAAAAGAACTTAGCAACCAGAAATTTTTCTGAAATGTTTAAAAATGACCAAAGTAAAATAAATACCTTTATTTTCTGAAATATATAGGCTTGAAGTGCATTAGCATTTCGTATTACTCCAAGAAATAAATAGCTTAATAATTGTGCACGTACTGTATGTCGAAACATATTAAAGTCGGTCAATTTTAAATTATCACATGACATTAAGGCTATATTGATAGTTGTTTATTTCACATGTTGAATCTGTTAAATATTGCCATGACCAAAGTTGAGTATTGCAACATGTTTACATGACATACATAACCCTTTTCTCCAGTACGTTTCTCACAGATGTTGATTTTAGTTTGACAAAAGCATGTCTAAGCATATTAGTTGTATCGTGTAGCCAAAAAAACCTTTATAAGCATTGTTAATTCAAGTTCAAACCCTACTGAACGCTTCTGTTGAGCAAACAAAGCAAGTGACCTTCAGCCGACCGCTGCGACGTAGCAACAGCCAGAAATGTTGTCTGGAAATGATTTCTACACGCAGCAAAAAACACTAAGAGTTATGTAAACATTCAGAAACAGACTTACTGTGCAGGAAGACGTCTCACAGCTCTGACAATGTGCGCCGCCATGTTTTTCTGTGACGCATGAGGCAACTATGCAGCGATTGGCCTCAAAAGGTTCTCCCACGTGCTGCTTTAGTCATGTGATTGGATAAAGTCGTAAGAGGGGCGGGGCTTGGGCTCCTACAAGCACATGGTGAAGTAAACAGAGAATATGCACAGAACTTACTGGCAGCAAGAGACTGCTTAGAGCAGTAAATCCGTATATTTAAAAGTTAGAGTGAAATTCATATCTTTTTTTTATTATTATTAATATGTGCTGGTTGCCTTCTTTTTGGCTGCCATGTCTCAGAGAGAAACCTAAAAAATACTTTTGGAAAAAAGCTCAGAGAGAGAGAGAGAGAGAGAGAGAGATTGTGGACAAGGCATTTCACCCCAGGAGTTGTCTCTCACAGCAGTGGTGAATTACTACCACCACCATCAGCCAGGTTCTGGTGTTGTGGACAAATGACAGCATGATTTCCCGTGAGGAGGTCTGCAGGGGATTGGCTTCAAATGTCAGAGTTCAAGGGCAGTTTTTGTAGCCTGATTTTAGAAATGTGTGCTGATGCTCGCTTGTCTTACTGTACACCTTGAAAACCAGAAAACAAAATGTTTTCGTTACTTTTTTATGCCATTTCCTATCAATAAGAACAATTTTATGTGCAGAGCCAATAATTTAACAAGATGTGGTCCAAATATGTTGGGGGTTTTTTCAGCCATTGTTTAAGGTAAATTGCTGTCCCAAATGACTTAAAGAATATGAACTGTTGTACAAGAACAGAGATTTTGCAGATATTAATCAATTATCTCTTTAGATAACTTGCAAACAATTAAAAGGGGAAAAATACCATATTACCATGCTTTAACTATATTTTTTGTTATTTCATTATGATTCATAGGTGTACAAAAATTATAGAACAAATTCATTTTGTATGCATTTTCAGACATTCTGCTTGTTGTCTACGGTCATTTGAAGACTGTGTTCGCCTAATATTAGTGATGGGTAGTGCTCCTTTAGTATACAAAGTATGATTCATGGTGCTATTTAAGACTGGAAATATATTCAAGATGGCAAATTTATTTATTTATTTATTTTATTTTAAGCAAGACAAAAGTGTCGGGACCCTCTTTAAGCTCTGCTAGTGCATAGCAACATTTCAGTGGCTTTCTCTCACATCTTTTTGAAAAGAGCTAAATTATATGATGGGATATTTTTAAGAGTTTGAAATCTTAGTATGCCTTGATACCAGAAAACATGCCAAAACAAGATGATTTCAAATAAATATGAAAAAAAAGACATCGAGCTAAAAACAAAAGATCCATTACCAAGAAAAATTGAGAATATTTCAACATCTAAATAAATCAAGGAAAGGTTCAAATCAATTCTTGTGAGGGATGAAAAAAAATGCATCAAAGTAGGAAAATTCCATCTATGGGTTACTTGGAAACTACTTCATTCCCTCCCCCTTCTGTTCATTGAACACAATTGTTGTCCACTAATCCAGTTTTGATAGCATTTGGCACACTTTCTTTGGATCACAGCAAGATGCTCAACTTCCATTCTGGTCTCCCCTAGGAACCTCTGAGCCCGAGAAAGGCAGCCGACACCAGGTCGCGCCAGAGCGGGGGTTGGGGGGCGGGGGAGAGTTAAGGTTCTCTGTGTCCTCATAAAGCACAGAAAATTATTTTTTGATCCGAGTCAACCCCAGACACACGCACGTACACGCGGACCTGCTCGCAGGCTCATCAGACTGGCAGTTAATTTGGGATATATGCTGAATGCACGTTTATTCTTGTCAGTCTGTTCTGTTGTTTAACGTCGCTATCACCTAATGACCCCCCAAAAGGCAACAGAATATAAAATATTATGTCAAAAGGGTAAGCTTTTTTTTTTTTTTTTTTTTTTTTTTCCTTTTTCCCCCTTTTT